>NC_053428.1:87118326-87418326 GCF_007990345.1 Gossypium hirsutum | reverse complement strand
ACCTTTCATTTGAGGATATCCAGAATCAACAAGATAATATTTTCCTACATGCCATAATATGATAAATAATTAATTCAAAAGTTGTTTATTTTTTAAAAAATCATCAATTAAAGAACTTATAATGTATTATTTTAAAAAAGAAATAAATGAAATATCTTACCATTTGGTGGGTGCAAAAATTTGTATTTTGGATCTCGAATTACATCAAGAAATATTCTAGTGTCATGCGACGATCCTTCCCATCCAATCATAACAAAGGCAAAACACATAATAAAATCACATACTGTTATACCATTCTAAGTCAGGACACATTTTCTTCCAATGTAGGGAAATTGTTCATTTGGTGGAAGAATAGCGATAATATGAGTACCATCAATTACACCTATTTAATTCTGAACAAATAATCATATTAGTTTATGCATATTTTTAGTCAATAAAAATTATTAAAATATAATATTAAATTTTAACCCTAAAATGTAGCATATATCTAGAATCATTATGTATTTATTCGGGTATTAAGCTAAAAAAAATCATCGGGTGCAATTAGATCAATGACCATCTTTGAAACTTTCTCAAGTACAATTGTAAAGTATCGACTTATTATTGCTCCAGACCTTTGAAGTCTTTCTTAACATTGAGAAACTTTTGCACCAGTGCCCAAGATGTACAAAAAAATTCCCATATTTCACTAGAAGATATGTGTCTTGAAGTTTGAAATTTGTATCTTGTCTCCAAAACTCTAAACAAACTTATGAATACAATTTTTGACATCCTAAAATTAATTAGACAACGTAATCTATGACCGTCAAGGATCTCTCAGATTCATGCCTCACCTGATTGTTTTGAATCCATGCATGGTTGCTTCAATATAAACTTCTCATAATATAATCGCAAAGAAGAAGATGCAACAACAAATAATCGGTTAAAACATTCCATTCGTTATAAAATCTCTTTCTTCTCCTTTTCATCATTACTTTCATCACAGCTGGAATTGTCAACAATACTCATCACCTGTGAAAAATTTTATATCTAAAATCAAACATAAACAACTATTGATAAAATTAGATTACACATAAATAAATAGAACATAAATTCAATATCCAAAAACCAAACATAAATAACTATTGATAAAAACTAGTTTAGCATTGTTGTTTAGTCGCATAGTAGATATCTCTAGACCCTAGAAGGCTAGAAAATTTTCAACTCTCCTCCATTTTCGTCTTAAGTAGAGGTGATCATGGGCTTAGTCGGGCCAGGTCCAAGCAAAAAAATTAAGTCGATTTGTTAGGCCTAACCCGGATAAAAATGCTAAAACCTAGGCTCGACCTGGCCCGCCAATATTAAATTTTTTATATTATAATACATCAAACGTACTAAAAACATTAAAATAAATATTTCCGAACAAATTAGAAATAAATTTTAAAAAATATGTATACTTAAATAATACTAAGATAAATGCAACTTAACAAGAAAATGTCTCTAAAATAATAACAAATTTAACAATAAAACAAGTGTTATATAATATCCAAATAATAACAACAAAATAGTAGCAATATAATAGTGAAATGGTAGCATAATAGGGAGAAAACAACAAGAAAATATCATTAAAATAACAAAAAATAGCGTATCTTTTTTGTCATTTAGTGAATTCGGGTCGAGTCGGGCCAGGCCGGGCTCAGGCAAAAAAAGTCTTGCCCTAGGCCCAGCTTATTTTTAAAAATGGCCTTATTTTTTGCCCAAGCCCATTTTTCGAGTCTATATTTTTGCTCAAACGCTCTCACTTTTCGGGCAAGCCTTCAGGTTCGGCAGGTGGCCTGGCCCATGAACAGGTCTAGTCTTAAGTAACAAAACTCTAATGTTAGGATTAATTGATAAAAACATAATTTGCTTGTCCTTATTGAGTAATAATTTCAGTGAGAAAAAGTATAGTGGACTAGCTTCTGGAACTTCCTCTGACATACTATCAAGTACTTTGACAGCTTATGGAATATCATATGGATCCATACCAGAGTCAAACTAAATATGGCTTGACTCATATTGTCAGCTGCACTGCATAATTTTTCAATTTGATTGGACAATCTTACAGCCCCTCCAATTTGCTTTAAGGATTTCTTCCTTCCAGTTTTAAAATGTAAAGTAGAAATCACAGGTGTTTTTCTTTTTCGACTATTTCCATCAATGTGAACATCATTTCTCACATTTTCTTCCTCATTCTCTTTAGGTATGTCATTGTCAACATCCTGAAAAAATTCACTACGGAGTGTACTAGAAGAAGGTGTCCATGCTTTATCACTAGTTGCAATTACCCCTATGAACATCTAATCCAATTTCCTTTCAAATTCAGGGTCAATGCCCAATGCTTTAAATTTTTTAGCTTTAGGCACAACCTACGTATAAATTGGTAGTTTAATAAGAAATTATCAATAACTCATAAATAAGAAAAAAACAAAAATGTTAAGAATTATTAATGTACCTTTAGCCTACTCTCCCACCAATCATTCGATACATCAACGGTTCTTTTTATAAGACTCCACCCTAGACTAGTATCTCTCCTTTAAGTTTCTCCCAAGCCTTCCATTCTTTTTTTCAAGGCACCCTACCTATTTTTAAGTTGTTTTTGTGAATAAGCCTTACCTAATTCTTTCTCGAAGTTGGTCATTATTTTCAACCATCCATCTTTTGTGAAATGAGTACCAGTCTATTGTCTTTCAATATCTCTTTAATACAAATATCATAGAATATTTCTATCAATCTCTTATGCCACATTACTTTGACCTTTTCACTAATAACTTCAACGGCTGAAGTACTCATCTATTCTCACCAATAATTTATGTGCAGAATTTATATAAAAATTTATCTTCTACCTGCCCTTTTGACACAACAGATCAAAAATTTATGCGCAGAATTTATATAAAAATTTGCATAATTTCAGTGCAGGCTACAGTGAAAGAATGGCAGAGCAGGAATTGGTGAGTTCAAAATTAAATACTTTCATAGAACAAACATCAAATTACATAAATGAAAAGCGCAAATATAGTAAGCTAACTAGGGTATCAAGAGAATGGAATGGAACCTTCAACATGGTGTTTTTGAATAAAGCAGACACAATAAACAAAGTTGTATAAGAATTGGAATATGAAGATGCTTTTTTTAATAGGTCCAAGCAGTCTTATATATAAAATTATTACTACATCTCTTTCAACTTTCATTTCATTACATGTAAAATTTTTGTCTTCTAATTATGTTTGTTTTTTTACTTATGGCTTTGGATAAAAGAAGTTTGGTTGGGAAGTAAATGGACTGAGAGCATTAGTTGGTGAGATATAAATGCCAGTCAGAAGATGTTTCGTTGGTTACCAATGGCACCTTGCTCATTAAATGTGAAATTTTTCATGAAGGGGAAAAATACAAACCTTTATACTCGAGAGTTTTCACTCATAATTTTTTCGTCCATTTTGTTGTTGCAAATAACAATACATGTTTTTTTTTCTGCAATAAAATTTGGAAAACTTCTGATGAGATTGAAGCAGACAAGCTTTTAAGTGTAATACATAACTCTATGAAGGACATCATTAAGAAAAGAGAAGAAAAAGTGAAACTTGGAGAAATAGACAACTATGGCACTGATTTTCTTAGATTACTTTTATAAGCATATCAGGATGTTGATGAAAATAAGAGAATCCAAACAGACTAACGCCACCGTTGTAGGAGATTTCATTAAATAATAATTATTATCAAAGTGATTACTCCTTTGCAATATCCTAATTCATTTCATCTTTCTAATATAATTTTAAAATTGAAAAAATATGCTATCATCACAATGTCTAGTATATTAGATATAAGGTTTATCCACAGTAGTAATTTACGAAATAACAATCATATAAATAATTACATGCCATAAAGAGAACATCAAAGCTTATAACATACAGTGAAAGGATTCTTATCTAAAACTAAAGTGGTTAGCCTGGCCAACAGCAATATGAATTACTTGTTGATTTCCAAGTCAATATCACTGTAGCTCTTGCCATTCAAAATAAGGTTTTCTATAACTACCACTATATCCAGCTATCTTCCAAATCTTGTATTCCACAAGCTATAAACACTAGATGATAAGGTATGTTCTTTTGGAACAAATTGCAGTCAAATGTTCATCATAGAAGGTTTGGGAATTGCTTCTAGGAAAAAAAAGTGGTCCATTGAGTCTAAACAAGAACTTTTAAAGGCAAGAATATGCAAATTCGAGTGTTAAACAAGATTGAAAAAAAGGAACTTCTAACCGTGTATGTTCTTTGAAAGTTTTAGCATAGCATAAAACAAAACTCTAAAAGGTATTGATGGGATACAATCCAACAAATCAAAGGAGAAAATACCATCAAAAGAATCAAAGTGAAAAGGGGAAAAAAGAAAAACCCAACAAAAGAATCAAACTTAGTAACCAAACAGAAAACCCAAGAAAATCAAAAGTGAAACGAGAAAGTTAACCTGAAATGGGGAGCAACCAAACTTAGCAGCAACAAAAAAGAGCTTAACTTGAAATAGGGGAAAACGAGAAAGTTAGATGAGGAGTTGAAATGAGAATATGGGATTAGGGGAGTAGAAAGAAAGAGGGGGAGAGAGCAACAAAAACCTTGGAGAAAATGGAAGAAGCAAAGAAAATGAAAGAGAAGATAGAACCAGAGAAGGGAAAGTACCATGTGTTGGAGGGTTGAAAAAGTAATTAAGTTTTGAAAAGTGATTTTGGGAGAAGAAAAGCTAAAAATTTTAGCTTCTCCATTTGGCCAAAAGTGCTTTTGAAAAGTCAAAAATTTCAATCAAAAGTTGCTTGTTTAACACAACTTTGCTTCTAAATGTGCTTCTCCATAGCAATGCTAAACAAGGCCTTAATTAATTTTCTCCTAATTAAACTAAATTTTTCTTTCTTTTCCAATCCTAACTAGTATTTTGTTTCTTTTCCATATTTCTTCTTTCTTTTCTTTCATTCTCATTTCTTTTACATCATATTTCACGTTATTTTTTTGCTAAATATTTTCTTTGTTTCCCGAATCAAAATCTATTCTCGATTTAATACATTTTTCAAGCAGTTTCATAGTCGCCATTAGAAACATTCTTAATCCTTGCCAAGAATCGGTAAGTTCAATTCAATCCCAATAATTAATCCTAAATTCTCATAGTATTTACATTTGATATTAATCTTTCGTTCGAATTAATAGATCTTATACAAGTCTTGTCGAAATTCTTAGTAATCTTTGATTAATCTCAAATCCAACCATTAATTCTTGTATAAATGTTGTTTGAAGGACTCATTACAGGTGCATCAGATCATATTTGAAAGTGAGGGACATCGTTCGAGATCTTGATGAAAGGTATGTGTTCTTTTACAAGTGAATTGGGGCAAACTGTACCTCGAAATAAGGTCGCACGGGTGTGTGGGCCACCCGTGTGGACAACACAACCCCTCACATAGCCATGCCCCCTAAAACCCTAGGTTTTTCGATTCTCACATGGCCTAGGATCCTCTATACAACTTGCCACACAGTCGTGTCTCTCTTATAGGATCCTCCATACAACTTGCCACACAGCTGCACGGTCATATACCCCCTACACATGATCCAAGGCATTCCACACAATCCAATCACATAGCTGTGTGTCCCCTGTATCTCAAACTTTACAATTTTCGCCTAGAATTTTATGCTTTGATCAGTTTAGTTCCTAATTGATTCCCGAACTATTTTAGAATATTATATTATTCAATTAAGTCCCTGATAATATGAATTATGAATTGACTGGCCGTATTTGTATGATGTTTATATATATTTGCATGAATTGTGAATAATACGTATGGCTATTATTTTGGTGTTTGTGATTGTAAGTATAGTATGCTTTATGACACCGTTAAACCAATCACATAAAATGCATGAATATTTCTGTTGAGTTGATTTGTCACAGGATATTAATTGCTACTGAATTGAACTGTTATGAGCATATTGTTTGCTACTATATTGTTATGTTAAAAGCATATTAAATACTACTATATTGATCTGTTCGAACATGCCATATTACATTGCATGGGGTGGGACATTATGAATGGTGGAAGTATCAGCAGTTTATCTGCATTTATTTGTTTTGTACTCATAGCAATAGGCAGATTCCATTTGTGATGGTCTTGCTGTCTCTCCACAGCCATAGGTAGATTTCATCTGTGACATTTTTTCTGTGCATTCATAATCTTTTGATAGATATCATCTGCAAGCATGTTGTGGCTCCATGGCCATTGACAGATTTTACCTTCATTATTTTGTTGTGTACCCACAGCCATAGGCAGATTCTATCTGCGGTGTTTTGTTGTGTTCCCCCAATCATTGCCAGTTAATCTGCAAATTATTGGTGGTTAATCCACAACCCGGTGTGTTGGTGGTTGGAGTTTTTGGGAACTCCTATTGTGGTGTGTAGCGGTGGGGTATGATCTATTCTATTAAAACTGAAATTGTATGGCATCTATAAAATCTTGTGCATAAAAATCTGAAATTTCTAATATGACGTATACGTATATATATGTATATTTTGGGCAACCTGAAAATTTGTTATTCTAAAATTTCTATTGTGAGTTATGTGATATCAATGATGGTTAAATTGAAAAATTGATACTCTGACTGTTGTTTGATTTCGATTATTTTATGCAATATTATTTAATGTGCCTTACCGACTGTTTGCACTGATTTTCTTATGAATGAACTCACACTGAGTGTCATAGCTCACTTCCCCTTAAATTTTCATCCTTACAGATAACCCACCAGGTTAGGATGCAGACGCGAGATCCGAAGGGTTCCGGCTCGATTTCTATTTGTTGAATCATTTAGGCTTAGTAATTGATTTATTCTATTATTCAAAGTCTGTACAACTTTATTTTGAATTGTGACATGGGACTTAGGATTTGGGTTTGTTTTTATTTTGCATGTCATTTAATTTAAATTTTAGGATATTGAGTTATGATTATGCATGAACCCCAGTTTTTATTAAAAACAAATAGTTATTACTTTTCCGCTGCTAAATTGTAATTAAGATTTTGAGTAATAAATTAATTGGCAATTAACTAAGTTTTCTTCCAAAGATAAACAAATGTTTTAAAATGACTATTTTCAAAACTCTAATAGTTTATTAGCTCACTTCGGTGGCTAATGTAATCTTCTGAATTTGAGTCTAACGTCTAGGCTGGGTTAGAGAGTTACAAATTATATCTATAAATTAAATAAATATTTATATTTTTAAAAAATATAATAAATTATACAATTAAAATATATTATAAATGTAGACAAATTATTAAAGAAGTTTAGTTTTATAAATTTATTTGTTTGAAAATAAAGTGAAAATATATTTTAAATAAATTTGACATTAGCTTGAGGGATTTAAGGTATTAATAATTAGTGGATAAATAGTGATAAACAAAATGAGTATAAAAGTTGTTAAAAATAAATTTTAATTTAATTGATTCTAATAGGTTAAAATATTTGATAACACATGAAATTTATTTGGTTTAAGTTTAATTATTAGGAAAATAGGAATGAAATTTTTAATAATAAAAACATAAACTATTTCACAGAAGATTTTCATTGATGAAATAAAAAAGAACATGTTAAAGAAATCAAATAGCATAAATAGTTAAACATATATTTATTTCTATACGTTTGGATTATGACTATAAGAAAATATACAGTAATAATTTTCTTATAACATTAATATATATACATTAAATTCATGTTTAATTATGTGATGTAATTATAAAGTATAAAAAATATAAATATTTTAGTTATTGTATTAACAATAAAAATGTAATCCCGTAAATTTTTTATTTAAATACAATACAGATAAAAATTTATTTTAGTTTAATTAATTTTGAGAAAATTTTGTAACAATTGAAAGATAATCTTGAGATGTATTCTATACTGATTAAGAAAATACAATATATTTTTAATTAAAATTTATCTAACCCTTTTAAATTTCACTTATTATTAAAAAAGATGTCAACATATATTTAATTTAATTCTAAAGAATCTAATATAGTAATTTTATTTATTTAAAATTATTAAAAAGATAATAATTATTCAAATGTGAGTTAAGTCTAACTTTGGTCTTAAACCTTATAAGGCATATATAATATGTACGATATAATAAGTGAAGTTTGGGATTAATTTTTAACATTCAAGAATATTGAGATAGTTTAGCTTTTTTCTTTTTTAAGAATTGTGGGTTGGTAATTATGATAACACATTGCACTTACCTCAATACCCATTACAATATTGAGGTTTTTTAAACATATTTTTAGGATTCGTGTGGGAATCCTGTACTTAGCTTATACAAGTTAGTGTTTTTATTTTTACCCATACATCTTCCCTTTTTATGTTGTCCAAAATATTCATTCAAAATTCTAATCAAAATCTACAAACCTTAAACATATTCCAATTTTTTTCATTGTTATGGTTAATGTTACTAAAATTGTCTTTCAATATTATGTTGTTGTTGTTAAGCATATTAAATTTGTAAGTATTATTTGGTGAATTTTTTTATTATCATTTGCTAAATATATTTTATAAAGTTATGTGATTGTTTTCACTTGCTATTGTAGTAAATTAGCGTTATTTTTATTAGATATTTTGTTACTAAAAATTATTCAATTTGTTATCATTGAACATCATGTATATAATAACTTGATATTTTATACACTCAACTCACAAGATGTCGATCCAACTTATCATAATACTAAGAATTATTAACATGTTACATATGTTTTTTAATTTAATATTGTAAATATATATTATAATTTATTAATGAACATATTTTCTATATGTACAATTATCTAATATACAAATGTAAAGACTATAAAATATGCGTGCATTATATATATATATATAAATTATTATAGTATACTAGAAACTCTATTGCATGCGTATACATGTAGAAAGCATGTAGTTAGAATATAGATGTATGTTTAAAGTACTCTCGAATAATATAATTAATACATGCATGGATGTAGTGAAATTTATTAAATTCCATTCATCGAAGCTATCAATTTTCAAGTTTAGAAAATCAATCAACTTGTGATGACTTTTTGGATGGAATCCAAGCATTTCTAGGTTGATATGTATCATAGCAATTAAATATATATCTCTTAGCTTTGAAACGCACTTTGAATCACTCAATTTCGAATTTAAGAACTCAAATTATGATTGTTTTAGTGAAGATTGTGCAAGTAAAATTTTTGGACTGGATTATTGCAGAAATTACAAGTTTCAAGCTTTTAATTCGAGTCTAAATCATATTGGCTTTGATTTTTAAGCTTAATTTTATCATATAGGAGCCAAATATTGTATTTATTAGGTTTTATTATCTTTTTATTTATTTATTATGAAATTTGGATTTTTTTAAGTATTTTAAGTTATTTAGGAGTTTTATGTTTCTTAATTAACAATAAAGTTTAGTTTAAAACTACTTCTTTTTTAGATTAATTAGAGTTTCAGTATAGTTGCGAGATTTATTTGAATGTACTTAGTTAGCTTATATAAAGGTTTCCTTATTGTTCATAAAGGATACAATTGTTTTCATTAATAAAGTTTTCAATTCTGCGAGTTAGTTTCTTTGTGCGAGATTTTTTTCTTGTGATTTTTAGAAGTAATTTTCTTCTCGATTTTCTTCAAGGAGTCATGAGAATTCATTCTTCATCCTTCAATTTGTCAAAAGATTATTTCTTGGAGGGTTGATTAGAGTCGTTAATTGAGTTTGTTGAGATTTATATCTCAAAGGGTTCAATTGGACACTTATCCATCTATCCATCATATCCATCGGGTTTTTTTCAATCTATCTTCCACTTTTAGGTTTTTTTTTCTTTATTTAGTTATTACTTTGAATATTTATTCTTTATTCTTAAATTTCTTATTTTTTTATTTTTATTTTTTGTTTTTCTTGTTTTTTTAAAAATTTGTTTAGTTTATTCTTTTCAGATCCTATAACACCCCAAACCCGGCCTGAGCATTATGGTCAAATCTGGCGATGTCACATGAGAGTGTTTTTGAAAACGCATTGACCTTAAAATTGACCCATTTATTAATTTTACTTAGTTCGGGAAAACATGTTTTAATTGATTTGATTTTAAACTTTTCTTTTGCGCGAAAGCTTTTGAAAACCCAATAAATTTTTGGAAACCCTTTCATGTACAAAAACATTAGCTTTTAGGAAAATCGAGTTTAGTCTAAAATCCCATAAACAGTTTAAAAATCCAAATAAAGTCCATAAAGTCCTAAATTACATCAATCAACCCAGAACATAATTAAAAAGAAATGAATACCAGAACTAAATTTAAAACAGTCTAAATATGGGCGGCCACCATCGAGTCCTCCGCTGCACCGAACTGTCAAGTTTGGGGTTTACCTACACATATTAAACAGAAGAGGGTGAGTTTTCGCAAACTCAGCGTGTAATCCCCTCAAAAAATATACACAATAGCAAAAATCAGACATACATCCAAATATCAGATAACTCAGGCCTGAACCATTTACAGAACCGGTGTGAACCTTAGTCCACTCAGATACAGAATCAGATATGAATGAGTCTTAGCCCATCTCAGATATATCATGCATAACAGAGCAGAATAATAAAGTCCTACCCACCAGCCTCTACACACCAACTCTGTCCAACCCTACACACCATGTGGGGATAAAACCGACCCACCCATTGTAATACCCCGAAAATTTTTACAATAAAATATTATCCGTGATATAGTAAAATAAGGAAATAAAGTGACAAAAAGGGAATTTTTGAGTTATGTCAATATTGGGAAGTATATTATGATATATTAATTCAAGAAAGGACTAAATTGCAAAGATGAGAAAAGTCTTGTTGAATAAGAGTAAATACTCAAAATTTAAAGGGTTAAAGTGTAAATATAAAAATTTTGAAGGACTAATGGTGCAAATATTTTAAGGGTGAAATGATCTAGAAACCAAGAAAAATTGATGAATTAGGACCAAATTAAATAGGTGAAAAATTATGAGGGACTAAATCGCAATTTTACCAAATTAATTGATGACTCAAGGATGGAATTCTAAAAGATCATGAAGGGCAAAATGGTCAATTAGTAAGAGAGAGAATTCTAGAATGTAATGATTATGTTGATGATATTTTAAATTAATTAATTAGATAAATATTATTTTATTAATATTTTTATGAGATGTTTATTATTATTATTGAGAAAAAATAAAATAAAATAAAATAAAAATAAAGAACACACAAATTTTACGTGGAAACCTTTTTGGAAAAAAACCACGGGCAGAGGAGAAGAAAATTCACTATGTCGAAAAATTGAATCTATACAAGAGGAATAGACTATGTCTATTTATAGGCTTGTAAAGCCATATTCTAGTAGGATTGAAACACCTTATCCTAATCAATATAAAATAGATGGAATTTAATAAGGTTTAAAAAACCTTATTCTAAAATAAAAGAAGTCTAGTTCTATATGGATTTTACTTTTATTTTATATTCCATCGTATTTTATTTAAATAAGAATTTGGGTCACTTAATTCTAATAATCTCCACCTTAACACAAATTCTCAATGAACAAGTTCTTCATCGCGAACTTTCAATAAACAAGTTCTCCACCTCTTCCACAAAACCCCTTAAGGGTTTGACTTCAACAATGAACACCAACCAAGTCTAAGCAATGCTCAAACTTGGTTATAGGAAGTGACTTAGTCATCATATCTGCAGGATTTTCATGAGTACTAATTTTGCTCACAACAATATCACCACGAGCAATAATATCACGAACACAATGATACCAAACATCAATGTGTTTTGTTCTCTCATGAAACATTTGATCTTTTGTAAGAAAGATGGCACTCTGACTGTTACAAAATACTGTGCTGATTTGAAGGTCTTTATTGAGTTCACCAAAGAGTCCCTTCAACCAAATAGCTTCTTTACAAGCCTCAGTAATCGCCATGTACTCAGCTTTAGTGGTAGACAAAGCGACTGTAGACTGCAAAGTGACTTTCCAACTGATTGCACAACCTCCGATTGTAAAGACATAACCTGTGAGAGATCTTCTTTTATCAAGGTCTCCAGCGAAATCAGCATCAACATACCCTATGACTCCATTTTTAGTTCTTCCAAACTGTAAGCAAACATCAGTAGTACCTCGTATGTATCTTAGAATCCACTAAATTGCTTTCCAGTGTTCTTTACCAAGATTCGCCATGTATCTACTAACTGCACTGACTGCATATGATAAATCTGGACGTGAACAAACCATAGCATACATGAGAGATCCCACTGCACTAGAGTATGGAACATGTGACATGTACTCAATCTCATCATCTGATTGTGGAGACAAAACTGATGAAAGTCTAAAATGGGCTGCTAAAGGAGTACTAACAGGCTTAGCACTCTGCATATTGAACCTGCAAAGAACTTTCTCAATGTACCCCTTCTGACTTAGGTACAATTTACTTGTTTTTCTATCTCTGAGAATCTCCATTCCAAGTATCTTATTTGCTAGTCCTAAATCTTTCATCTCAAATTCTTTACATAGTTGGGTTTTGACATTTCTTATCTCTCATTTATCTTTTGCTGCTATCAACATGTCATCAACATAAAGAAGTAGATACACAAAAGAACCATCACTATTTTTCTTAAAGTAAACACAACTGTCAAAACTACTTCTTTTGAAATCATGAGAAGTCATAAAGGAATCAAACCTCTTGTACCACTGTCTTGGTAACTGTTTCAAACCGTAAAGGGACTTTTTCAGCAAGCAAACATAGTCCTCTTTTTCTGAAACTATAAAACCCTCTGGTTGTTGCATGTAAATATCCTCCTCAAGTTCTCCATGCAGAAATGCAGTTTTTACATCTAACTGCTCAAGCTCCAAATCATGCATGGCCACAATACCAAGCAAAGCTCGAATCGAACTATGCTTAACAACTGGAGAGAACACATCTGTGAAGTCCACTTTTGGAATTTGACTGTAACCCTTTGCAACAAGCATTGCTTTATATCTGGGTTCTTCAACTCCTGGAGTCCCTTCTTTCTTTTTAAACACCCATTTACAACGAACAGCCTTTTTACCTTTAGGAAGTTCCACAAGGTCCCATGTTCTGTTTTTGTGGAGTGATTCCATCTCTTCTTGCATAGCAAACATCCACTTTTCTGAGTCTTCACAGCTAACCGCCTCAGAATAATTAGATGGCTCTTGATTCGCATCTATATCTTCAGCCACATTTAAAGCATAAGCAACTAGATCAGCCTTGGCATACTTCTTTGGAGGTTTAATTTCTCTTCTCGTTCTGTTTTTGGCAATAGAGTATTGTGGTGAAGAAGCAACTCTATTCTCAATTTTTGTTCTGGCTTGAGGAGTTGACTCTGTATTAATCTGATGCTCCACCTGCTTTTGATTTTCTTTATTGGAAGAGTCTTTAAGAGATAAGTTAGGTAGCATAGCAGTTTTATCAAAAACAACATATCTGTTAATCACAACTTTTCTATTTTCAGGACACCATAACTTATACCCTTTTACACCAGCTTTATAACCAATAAAAACACATTTAATGGATCTCGGTTCCAATTTTCCATTATCAACATGAACATACAATGGACACCCAAAAATCTTTAAATCAGAATAATTAGCAGGATTACCAGACTATACCTCTTGTGGAGTCTTTTTCTCAATGGCAACGGATGGAGATTAGTTGATTAAAAAACATGCAGTAGAGGCTGCTTCTGCCCAAAATGACTTCGATAAGTTGGCATTTGATAACATACATCGAACCTTCTCCATGATTTTTCTGTTCATTTGTTCTGCAACGCCGTTTTGCTGTGGAGTATGACGAATTGTCAAGTGTCTCATGATCCCTTCTGACTTGCACAATCTATTAAACTCATCAGAACAGAACTCTAAGCCATTGTCTGTGCGAAGGTATTTTATCTGTTTTCCCGTCTGTTTTTCAATCATAATTTTCCAAGACTTAAATGCGAAAAACACATCGCTTTTCTACTTCAAGAAGAACGCCCAAACTTTTCTGGAAAAATCATCAATAAAGGTTAGCATATAATTAGCTCCACCTCTCGAAGGCACTCTGGATGGCCCCCACAGATCAGAATGAATATACTCCAACATTCCCTTCGTGTTATGGATTCCTCTAGTGGATCGAACTCTCTTTTGCTTCCCAAAAACACAGTGCTCACAGAAATTTAGTTTGCAAATTCCTTGCCCATCAAGAAGTCCTCTTTTACTCAATTCTAATATGCCATTCTCACTCATATGCCCTAGGCGCATATGCCAAAGTTTAGTAATATCATCATCTAACAAGGAAGAGGAAGCGACAGCTGCATCACCAGTAACAGTAGAACCCTACAAAACATATAACTTGGAAGTTTTTCTTTGCCCTTTCATCACAACAAGGGAACCTTTGGAAATCTTTAAAATCCCACTTTCAGCTGTATATCTGTACCCTTTTGAATTAAGAGTACTTAATGAAATTAAATTTCTTTTCAATTCTGGAACATGTCGTACCTCACTAAGTGTTCTGACAACTCCATCAAACATCTTAACTTTAATTGTTCCAACACCTGCGATTTTACACGAAGCATTATTTCCCATCAAAACAACACCTTCAGACACTGTTTTTTAAGTTGTAAACCAATCCCGATTGGGACTCATGTGGAAGGTGCAGCCTGAATCAAGTATCCATTCCTCGCTTACTTTAGAATCATTGACAGAAGCAACTAGAAGTTCACCATCGTTGTAATCTTATACAACATCAGCTCTACCAAAATTTTCTGGTTGTTTTCCCTTTTGATTCGCAGCCTCCCTTTTAATCTTATTTTGTAGCTTATAGCACTCAGATTTAATGTGCCCTTTCTTCTTGCAGAAGTTACAAGTTTTACCTCTGTTTGAAGACTTCAATCTACCTTTAGATTTACCACGAGGATTCCGTTCCTGTGTCCTACCACGATCATCATCAACATTCTGATCTTGTCTCCCACGAACAATGAGACCCTCTCCCTGAGAGTCGGGTTTAACCAAAAGATGCTTTATCTTATCATACAAGGTTAAAGAATCACAAACCTCATCAATTGTGAGAGACTCGCGGCTATATAAAATCGTGTCTCTAAAGGTTGAATAAGACGGGGGCAACGAACAAAGTAGAATCAACCCTAGATCTTCCTTATCATACTGAACCTCCATGGCCTCCAAGTTTGAGAGAATTTCTTTAAATACTATTAAGTGTTCGTGTACAGACGCACCTTCCTCCAAACGATGAGCATAAAGATGCTGCTTCATATGCAACTTGCTTGTTAGAGTTCTCAACATACATATTTGTTCTAGCCTCTTCCATAATGCAGCGGCAGTCTTCTCTTTCATCACATCCTGCAAAATTTCATTGGACAAATGCAGATGTAATTGTGTTAACGCCTTTCGATCCTTACGCTTCTTCTCTTCATCTGTTAATGTCGAAGGTATATTATCTATCGCTAGCAGGGCATCCTCCAGATCCATCTGTGCAAGAACTGCTTGCATTTTAATTTGCCACAACGCAAATCTGGTGTTGCGATCCAACAGCGGAATTTCATACTTCAAAGACGCTATTATCGTGATCGAGATGAATAACCCGGAAGCTCTGATACCAATTTGAGAAAAAATAAAATAAAATAAAATAAAAATAAAGAACACACAAATTTTACGTGGAAACCCTTTCGGGAAAAAACCACAGGCAGAGGAGAAGAAAATCCACTATGTCGAAAAATTGAATCTATACAAGAGGAATAGACTATGTCTATTTATAGGCTTGTAAAGCCATATTCTAGTAGGATTGAAACACCTTATCCTAATCAATATAAAATATATGGAGTTTAATAAGGTTTAAAAACCCTTATTCTAAAATAAAATAAAAGAAGTCTAGTTCTATATGGATTTTACTTTTATTTTATTTTCCATCGTATTTTATTTAAATAAGAATTTGGGTCACTTAATGCTAACAATTATATTATCATTTTTTTAGTATAAAAGGAAGGAAAGGTGAAGAATTATCATCACATTTCCTTTTCCATGCAAACCAACGTAACAGAAGAAGAAGAAAAGAAGTTTACTTTTTTTACAATTTAGTCCTTTCACCAAAAAATCATTATTTTCACCTAAAAATTGAAAGAATTTCCATAGCCATCAAGAGAGAAAGATAGCAAAGAGATGATGGGGAGCAAGAATATCAAGTTGGATTCAAGAAATAGAAGCTGGAGGAGAGAGAAAAATCAAGTTAAAGATTGAAGTTAATAAGAAAAGGTAAGAACATCAGGATTTCAATATATTTTTAAGTTTAATATTGTTGAAAAAGCATGGAATTGATGTTGATTTAGAGTTTTATTATATATGGTCTTATGTTCTTGTCATGCTAATGAAGAGAAAATAAGAGAAAGTGATGAGAAATAGTGTAGAAAAAGAAAATAAGGGTGTTATAAGCATGGTAATTAATATCTTGCACTAAAACAGTTCTGGACAGCAGCAGTAGTCTAACTTTGAAAAATCACCAAAAAATTTAGAAATCTAATTATAGGATTAAAATATGAAATTAAATCTTATTGAGTCTAGTTTCTTATAGAAGAAATTATGTAAGTAATGGAATTGTAAATCATGAGATATAATAAATTTTGTGAGACAAGATCAGAATGATTTCGAGTTCCCCTATTTTGAATTTGAAAAATAAAAAAAAATTGGATAAAAATAATTATGGGCTTAAATTTATATTTTTAGAATCTTGAATGATTCTAGTTTCAATATAAATAAACGGGAACATCATTTGAATTCTTTACGAGGAGATAATTAATTTTTAGTGAAGAAGGGTCACAACTGTCAAACAGTAGAATAGGGGTAACTTTAAAGAATAAACTGTACTTATTGACTAAAAAAAATTCTGAAAATTTTATGGTAATAAGATATATGAGTCTAGTTTCAGGGAAAATTATCAGATCTTAATTTGGAGTTCTAGAGCTCCAGATATAAATAACTTAGTGACTATGACACATATGGACAGCTTAAATATTCATAAAAGTAAATAATAAAGATTATAGATAATGTTACTTACAAGTGTGTTATATACATTAAGGATGTGGAATGGAGAGGAGGAGGAGGAAAATATATATGAATATTCAGCTAGCATGACTGATTTGCATGTTTTAGGCTTAAGGACTAAATTGAATAAAAGTAAAACTTCAGGGGGTAATTTTGTAAAAAATGTCAAAATGACCAAATTGAAGGGAATGAATTGTTTTATTATCTAAATTAAAAAATTGAATGAAATTGTCAATTTAAGATCCGGTGAAAATTGGGAAAATGGTAAATTACCAAAATGTCCCTGAATCTTGACATTTCTACAATTTCGCTAGGTAAGTTCGTGTAACTTGAATTATATTCTTAAATGCTTGAAATGTATGTTATTGATGTGAAAATAATTTGAATGTTCATTGTATGAAAATTTATGAAACATTGATATATTTGATAAAAAGTGGAAGAAATCCCGGTTGAATGAAAGGAAATTTCGATGCATCTTTGAAAAAGAATTGACGGTAAAAATGATCTAGCCTGGACGAGTGATCCTATCCTGATATAGCCCTCCCGAAGAATACATGTAAATGGATTTAGCCCAGACGGGTAATCCGAATTAGGGTCTGAATTTAGCTTGGACTGGTAATTTAGATCCAAGCTCATTAGAGTAATTGTCGTTATAGGGGATTTAGCTTGAACTGGTAATCCCGACAATACTCTATGAGTTTATATTACAGGGGATTTAGCCTGGACTGGTAATTCCACTGTAAGGATAAGGTTCGCGGGAGTGTGCTCTCTGATATGAAATGTGTAAGACCATGGTTGAAAGATACCATGGCAACCTGATATGAAATGTGTAAGACCATGGTAGACCATGGTTGAAAGATACCATGGCAACCTGATATGAAATGTGTAAGACCATGGTTGAAAGATAGCATGGCAGCGTGACATGAAATGAATAAGACCATGGTTGAAAGATACCATGGCAACATGACAGAAAATGAGTAAGACCATAGTTGAAAGATACTATGGTATCATGTCAAAGATAAATAAGACCATGGATGGGAGACGCGATGACATCTATTGAACAATTGATATTCAGGTAATATGAATCAGATGACGAATGGTTATATGAAATGGTTGTGTGAAATGTTTACAAAAACTGGTCATATGGAAATATATGTACAAAATAGTTGTATGAAATAATTATGAAGATAGATAAACAAAATAAGAATAAGTACATGGAATATAATTTATGTTAAGTTTGATATAAACTTTACCGGAATAAATATACATAAAATATATGGAAATGATGGAGCATGAAATATTGATATAATTAAATGATTGATATATACTTATGAAGAAACAGTAAGAGAATGATATGTTTCATGACATGTATATATATGATTATCTTTGATATGTTGATACAAGGAAATTAAGTAAGTAAAGACAATTATTAAACTTAAGTGTGACATGTCGAGAAAACAAGTATATAAACGTTGAATTTATATGAAATATATGCAAGGATACTAACAATGATGTTGTTTGACGATTAGACAAGTGTCAAGCTATTGATTGAATGGTAACATGTTTAATTATAAGAAGTGTAATATCCTGAATTAGGGCTTAATCGAAATAGTGGTTTCGTGACCACAAATCCGAGATAGAAATAATAATTTTATAATTATTTTTATGATTATGATATGATTGCATGATTGTGTGAAAATTTCGTGATGAAATTCTATGCCTAAAGTGCTTAAATTGAAAGTAGGGACTAAATCGAATAAGTTGCAAAACTTGCATTCTAGAAGTTTTTAGTATGAAATTGTTTTGGAATATTAATGAGGAGGTCTTAAATAGCAATTTGACCAATTTTAATTTCATGGACAAAATTAGGACATGGAAGGAATTTTTGGAAAGTTTAGTAGTAAGGGTATTTTGGTCATTTAGTTATTAAAATGAATTAAAAACAAAATTAAAAGCCAATTTTTGTCCATCTTCTTCATTAGGCCGAAATTTCAAGGGTTCTCCATAGCTAGGGTTTGTTTCAAGCTTCCAAGCTCCATAGTAAGTGATTCCAAGCCCCGTTTTTAATGTTCTTTACGTTTTTGGAATCCCGGTAGCTCGATTAAGCTTATGTTAGCAATAATTCAACCTAGAGTTTATATTTGGAAAAATACCCATAGGTGAAATTTGTGTATTTTGATGTTTTATGATAGAATATGAGGTTTTAAATTATGTTAGACAACTTGTGCTACTCGGTTTTGAGTGAAAACGAGTAAAAGGGCTTAATCGACAAAAATACCTAATAGTCACAAGTATATGTTAGAGAGAGAATTTGATGTTGCCATAGAAGGGAAAAGTGATCAGCATGTTATAAAACATAAGAATAAGGAATAAAGTTTAATTCCCGAGCCTAGGGGCAAAAGTGTAATTATGTAAAAGTTTAGGGGCAAAAGTGTAATTTTTCCAAAGTTCGTATTAAATGCTGTTTTGATGAATGTATGTATTAAATAAGATTAATTTGGTATTATAGATCAAGAAAAACGAGATTCAAGTCGTGATCGAGGAAAAGAAAAGATTGTGGACTAAATTGCAAAATCTTTATATTTTGGTACCAAGGTAAGTTCATGTGTAAATAATGTAGCATAATTGTTATTTTTAAGTTATTGATGTTAATTATATCATATGCTGATTTTTTTTTATCGTGAAATATTATGCTTTGTGGTTAATGTTGAGTAATATGCAAATTATGTTTACTACTTGATAAATATGAATTGCTACCGAGTATCGGTTCCGATATTCCATGGAAGACGGCAATGTGAGATCGAGGAAAAAAGCCCGTTTGAACCTTAGGAATAGATTAGGATACAAGTGACATGTCACTAGGATGGTTGAGCATCCGAACTCGTTGAGTTGAGTCCGAGTTCACTTATGGATGCGAATGTCCGAACTCGTTGAGTTGAGTCCGAGTTCGTGAAATGTAACTAGGCATCCGAACTCGTTGAGTTGAGTCCGAGTTCACTTATGGATGCGAACGCCCGAGCTCGTTGAGTTGAGTCCGAGTTCACTTAGGGGCGGGTTACATGATTTCTTGATTACATATGAGGCACTTATGTGCAAATTATCCGTGTATCTGAGTTGTATTCCGATGTGTTCAACGGGTGAAATTTCTAGTGAAATGGAAGAACACTTAAGATGCAAGTGACGTTTTGGTAAGTGTTGTGAAATGGACACTTTGGACAGATATGTTCTTAACCCTCGGGTTGAAAATAGATACAACAACGATAAGGTGGTAAGATGATGAATGATGTTTAGAAATGTGATATATGTTTTGGTGATACCATGCTAAAGTTGTTTGGTATATTTGTATTGTTATGTTACTTGTTATTTACATATGAACTTACTAAGCATTTATGCTTACTCCTTCCTTGTCATTCACTGTAGTTTTGAACAAGCCGGCTCAGGAATCGGGACAGGTCGAAAGTTCGATCACACTATCCAAAGGACTTTTATCTTGGTAAATGGCTTGTACAACTACTTAAATATGGCATGTATAGCAATATACCTATTTTGTGTAAATAATTTTATGATATGGCCATGTTTGGTTGAGAAAATGTTTGATATTGATAAGTCATGGTGATGGCTAATTTAGATCATGTTTGATATTATGGAAGTTTAATAGGTTATCTAGTTCATAAAAATTCATGGAAAGATGAAACTTGCCTTAAAACAGAATATTGCTGCAGCAATGACATGAATTTGAAAAATAACTAAAAATAGTATAAATGGAACTAAATAATGACTAAGTTATTAAATTGAAGCTTAATGAGTCTATTTTCATGTGGATTGAACAAAACAGGCATATAAATTATATTTTATGAGATATTTAAACTTTTGTGAAACAGGGCCAGAGTGATTTCTGGATCCCCTATTCTGACTTTAAAAATTCATAATAAATTTTAAAAAAATAATTATAAGTTTTTCTTTATATTTACAGATTCCATATTGAGTCTAGTTTTAAGAAAAACAAACCTTGTAGTCATTGAAATTCTGTATAGAGAGATATCTGATTCGTAATACACATATGTCAGAGCAGTCGAACCCTGAAATAGGGGAGACTTTAACTAATAAACTGTACTAATTGGCCCAACCAAAAATTATAGAAAAAATTTTTAAAAAGATATATGAGTCTAGATTTAGGAAAAATTTACGGATCTTGATTTCGAGTTTCATAACTCGAGATATGATTTTTCTTGTAACTGTGACACGAGTAGCTAGAAAGTTGTGAATGTAGAAACAAATGATTTGAAGTTCTTAAATTGATAAATTATGTTCGGTAACCCCTCAAGCTCGACTCCGGTGATGGTCACGGGCATGGGGGCATTACAATTGGTGGTATCAGAGCAGGTTTAGTCGGTTCTCGGACTACGTGTTGTATGTACGAATTTTTTCTATACATGTCATATGTATGAATTATGATAGTGTGACGACTTCTGACCTTTTTAAATGATTTTTGTATAGTAAATGGATCCCTATCCAGCTGTGGCAGATGAAGTAGAGAGTAATGCGCCAGCCCCAGTTGAAGGGGTAGCGCCGACTGAAAACCCACCTCCTACTGTTGGTCAGGGAGGAGGAGAAAGGGATCGGGAAGCCTTTCTCCAAATGATGAGTGCATGGTACACTGAGTTCGTTCGTACGAACCCAAATGTACGACCTCCCCCACCTCCCCCAATTCCTCAACCTATGCCTCCAATGCCTCAAGGAGTGGATATGATAAAATTTCACAGAACCCCCATTGATAGAATTCGTAAACAAGGGGCTGAAGAATTTAGAGCAAATATTGATGATGATGCAGAGAAAGCAGAGTTCTGGCTTGAAAATTCTATCCGGGCATTTGATGAATTATCTTGTACACCTGAAAAATGTTTGAAATGTGCTACATCTTTGTTGAGAGATTTAGCCTATAATTGGTGGAAGACTTTGATTTCGGTGGTACCGAAAGAGAGGGTAACCTGGGAATTCTTTCAAGAAGAGTTTCGGAAGAAATATATTAGTGAAAGATTAATTGATCAGAAATGTAAAGAGTTTCTTGAGCTGAAGCAAGAAGCCAAGATGTGCCGACGATTTGAAGACGAGCTCAACGAAGACATTAAAGTATTTGTCGGGATCCTTGAACTGAAAGAAATGGTAGTCCTAGTTGATCGAGCTTGTAAGGCTGAAGAACTACTTAAAGAGAAGAGGAAGGTAGAGGCTGAGACACGAAATTGGAAGAAAAGGCCAATGAGTAAGGTACCTTCACAGCAACCCAGAAAGTCAAGAAATATGAATCCTCGTTCCCAAGTTTCAGCTGGGCAATCATATGGAAATTTTAAGAAGCAGAATGTGGGTCCTAAATCTCAGAATACTTCTGTAGCCAGTGTAGGGAACTCAAGATTTGTTAAACTCGAGTGCCAGCGGTGTGGTAGAAATCATTTTGGTCCGTGCAGAGCAAATGAATGTTTTCGATGTGGTTCTCCGAATCATTTTATTAGAGACTGCCCAGAGAGAGCTGAGAAAGAAAATTTTCAGAGTGTAAAAGCTAGTGGTGCAAACTCGAGGGGAAGGTATCCGAGAAAAGCTGGAAGTGAAACAAGTAGTAAGAATGTAGCCAGAGATGCAGCAGTTAGATCTGAGGGAAGAGCTCCGGATAGAACTTATGCTATTTAAGCGTGTGAAGATGCTTCCTCACCCGATGTGATTACCGGTACATTTTCTCTTTATGATATTAATGTTATTACTTTGATTGATCCTGGTTCTACTCATTCATACGTATGCATTAAACTGGTGTCTAGTATGAATATACCTGTTGAGAACACAGAATTTATGATTAGAGTGTCGAACCCGTTAGGCAAATGCATGATAGTTGATAAAGTATGCAAGAAATGCCCTTTAATGATTCGGGGTCATTACTTTCCGGCCGACTTGATGTTGTTGCCGTTTGATGAATTTGATATTATTTTGGGTATGGATTGGTTGACATTGCATGATGCTATAGTAAATTGCAAAGAAAAGGTTATAGAATTAAAATGTGAAAGTGGTGAAATCTTGTGGGTTGAACCAGAAGAATTAGAGGCAATATTTAGTATGATTTCTTCGATGTTGGCTTAGAGATATTTGAGAAAGGGTTATGAAGCTTATTTGGCGTATGTAATTAATACAAAAGAAGTTGAAAAGAAAGTTGAATCAGTGCCGGTTGTGTGTGAATTTGCAGACGTATTTCCAGAAGAATTGCCAGGTTTGCCTCCAGTCAGGGAAGTAGAATTTGGTATAGATTTGATACCGGGAACAGCTCCGATCTCGATTGCTCCATATAGAATGGCACCAACAGAGTTGAAAGAATTAAAGTCGCAGTTGCAAGAGTTGACTGATAAAGGCTTTGTGAGACCGAGTTTTTCACCTTGGGGTGCTCCCGTGTTATTTGTGAAAAAGAAGGATGGTTCTATGAGATTATGTGTTGATTATCGGCAGTTAAACAAGGTGACAATCAAAATACAAGTATCCATTACCGAGAATTGATGATTTGTTTAATCAGCTAAAAGGAGCAACATGGTTTTCAAAGATTGACTTGAGATTTGGGTATTATTAGCTGCGAGTAAAAGAGTCAGATGTGCCTAAAACTGCTTTTAGAACAAGGTACGGTCATTATGAATTTTTAGTTATGCCATTCGAGTTGACAAATGCTCCTGCTGTGTTTATGGACTTAAGGAATCTCATATTTCGGCCATACCTAGACAGATTTGTTGTGGTGTTTATAGATGATATTTTAATTTATTCAAAAGATGAGACAGAGCATGCTGAGCATTTGAGGATAGTTTTGCAAACTTTGAGAGATAAGCAGTTGTATGCTAAGTTTAGTAAAAGTGAATTTTGGCTCCGGGAAGTTGGATTTTTGGGTCATATTGTTTCAGGTGATGGTATACGGGTTGATCCTAGTAAAATTTCAGCCATTGTTGATTAGAAACCACCAAAAAATGTAACTGAAGTTAGGAGTTTCTTGGGGCTAGCTGGGTATTATCGGTGGTTCGTAAATCGATTTTCTATAATTGCTCCTCCTATGACTAGACTACTCCGAAAGAATGTTAAATTTGAATGGACGGAAGAATGTCAACAGAGTTTCGAAGAATTGAAAAAGTTATTAACTGAAGCACCAGTGTTGATACAACCCGAATCAGGTAAAGAATTTGTGGTGTATAGTGATGCTTCTCTAAATGGTTTGGGGTGTGTACTCATGCAAGAAGGAAAAGTGGTGGCTTATGCTTCGAGGCAGTTAAAACCTCATGAGAGGAATTATCCTACTCACGATTTGGAATTGGCTGCAGTGGTGTTTGCTTTGAAGATTTGGCGACATTATTTGTATGGTGAAAAGTGCCGAGTATATACCGATCACAAAAGTCTTAAATACTTGATGTCACAAAAAATACTTGAATTTGAGACAGCGAAGACGGTTAGAGTTATTGAAAGATTACGAGCTTGTTATTGATTATCATCTGCGAAAAGCGAATGTGGTTGCCGATGCTTTAAGCAGAAAATTGTTGTTTGCTTTGAGAGTTATGAACGCTCAGTTGAAAATTTCAGATGACGGTTCGATTCTAGCAGAGTTAAGAGCAAGACCTATGTTTTTACAAGAGATTTCTGAAGCTCAAAAAAATGATCAAGATTTGCTAGCCAAAAGAAAACAGTGTGAAGCTGATATGGGATCAGATTTCAGAATCGGTTCTGATGGTTGTTTGATGTTTAAAAATTCGGATTTGTGTACCGAAAAATGATGAGTTGATTCAAAAGATTTTGCATGAAACACATAATAGTTGTTTGGCGGTTCATCCGGGCAGTACGAAGATGTATAATGACTTAAAGAAAATGTACTGGTGGAGTGGAATGAAAAGAGATATTTCCGAGTTTATATCAAAGTGCTTAGTTTGTCAACAAGTGAAAGCTGAACACCAGGTACCTTCGGGATTACTTCAGCCTATTATGGTTCCTGAATGGAAATGGGATCGGATTACTATGAATTTTATATCAGGGTTGCCGTTAACTCCAGGGAAGAAAAATGCCATCTGGGCAATAGTTGACAGACTGACTAAATCGACTCATTTTATTCCGGTACGTACAGATTATTCTCTTAATAAGTTAGATGAATTGTATATCCGAGAGATTGTTAGACTTCATAGGATACCTTTGTCAATCATTTCGGATAGAGATCCGAGGTTTACCTCACGGTTTTGGCAAAAGTTGCAAGAGGCATTAGGCACAAAGTTAAATTTCAAAACTGCCTTTCATCCACAAACTGATGGACAATCAGAGAGAGTAATTCAGATTCTTGAAGACATGCTCAGATGTTGCGTATTGGAATTTCAAGATAGTTGGGAAAGGTACTTACCATTGGTAGAATTTGCTTATAATAATAATTATCAGACAAGTTTGAAGATGGCACCTTATGAAGCATTATATGGTCGTAAATGTCGGACGCCATTGTATTGGACTGAACTCAAGGAAAATCAGATTTATGGAGTTGATTTAATAAAAGAAACCGAAGAAAAGGTGAAAGTGATTCGAGATTGTTTGAAAGCTGCTTCAGATAGACAGAAATCTTATGCGGATTTGAAACGAAAAGAAATGGAGTTTCAAGTTGGTGATAAGGTATTATTGAAAGTGTCTCCATGGAAGAAAGTCCTTAGATTTGGACAAAAGGGCAAGTTAAGTCCGCGTTTTATTGGACCGTATGAAATAATTGAAAAAGTTGGACCGGTAGCATATCGACTAGCGTTACCACCCGAATTAGAGAAGATTCATGATGTGTTTCACGTATCTATGTTATGCCGGTATCGTTCGGATCCTTCACATATAATTTCACCGACAGAAATTGAACTGCGACCGGATATGACTTATGAAGAAGAACCGATTAAGATTTTAGCTCGAGAAGTCAAACAACTAAGAAATAAAAGTGTTGCACTTGTGAAAGTATTGTGGCAAAAGCATGGGGTAGAAGAGACTACATGGGAACCTGAAGAAACTATGAGAAACCAATATCCACACCTGTTTACCGGTAAGATTTTTGAGGACGAAAATCCTTAAAAGGGGGGAGAGTTGTAATATCCTAAATTAGGGCTTAATCGGAATAGTGGTTTCGTGACCACAAATTCGAGATAGAAATAATAATTTTATAATTATTTTGATGATTATGATATGATTGCATGATTGTGTGAAAATTTCGTGATGAAATTCTATGCCTAAAGTGCTTAAATTGAAAGTAGGGACTAAATCGAATAAGTTGCAAAACTTGCATTCTAGAAGTTTTTAGTATGAAATTGTTTTGGAATATTAATGATGAGGTCTTAAATAGCAATTTGACCAATTTTAATTTCATGGACAAAATTAGGACATGGAAGGAATTTTTGGAAAGTTTAGTAGTAAGGGTATTTTGGTCATTTAGTTATTAAAATGAATTAAAAACAAAATTAAAAGCCAATTTTTGTCCATCTTCTTCATTAGGCCGAAATTTCAAGGGTTCTCCATAGCTAGGGTTTGTTTCAAGCTTCCAAGCTCCATAGTAAGTGATTCCAAGCCCCGTTTTTAATGTTCTTTACGTTTTTGGAATCCCGGTAGCTCGATTAAGCTTATGTTAGCAATAATTCAACCTAGAGTTTATATTTGGAAAAATACCCATAGGTGAAATTTGTGTATTTTGATGTTTCATGATAGAATATGAGGTTTTAAATTATGTTAGACAACTTGTGCTACTCGGTTTTGAGTGAAAACGAGTAAAAGGGCTTAATCGACAAAAATACCTAATAGTCACAAGTATATGTTAGAGAGAGAATTTGATGTTGCCGTAGAAGGGAAAAGTGATCAGCATGTTATAAAACATAAGAATAAGGAATAAAGTTTAATTCCCGAGCCTAGGGGCAAAAGTGTAATTATGCAAAAGTTTAGGGGCAAAAGTGTAATTTTTCCAAAGTTCGTATTAAATGCTGTTTTGATGAATGTATGTATTAAATAAGATTAATTTGGTATTATAGATCAAGAAAAACGAGATTCAAGTCGTGATCGAGGAAAAGAAAAGATTGTGGACTAAATTGCAAAATCTTTATATTTTGGTACCAAGGTAAGTTCATGTGTAAATAATGTAGCATAATTGTTATTTTTAAGTTATTGATGTTAATTATATGATATGCTGATTTTTTTTATCCTGAAATATTATGCTTTGTGGTTAATGTTGAGTAAATGCAAATTATGTTTACTACTTGATAAATATGAATTGCTACCGAGTATCGGTTCCGATATTCCATGGAAGACGGCAATGTGAGATCAAGGAAAAAAGCTCGTTTGAACCTTAGGAATAGATTAGGATACAAGTGACATGTCACTAGGATGGTTGAGCATCCGAACTCGTTGAGTTGAGTCCGAGTTCACTTATGGATGCGAATGTCCGAACTCGTTGAGTTGAGTCCGAGTTCGTGAAATGTAACTAGGCATCCGAACTCGTTGAGTTGAGTCCGAGTTCACTTATGGATGCGAACGCCCGAGCTCGTTGAGTTGAGTCCGAGTTCACTTAGGGGCGGGTTACATGATTTCTTGATTACATATGAGGCACTTATGTGCAAATTATCCGTGTATCCGAGTTGTATTCCGATGTGTTCAACGGGTGAAATTTCTAGTGAAATGGAAGAACACTTAAGATGCAAGTGACGTTTTGGTAAGTGTTGTGAAATGGACACTTTGGACAGGTATGTTCTTAACCCTCGGGTTGAAAATAGATACAACAACGATAAGGTGGTAAGATGATGAATGATGTTTAGAAATGTGATATATGTTTTGGTGATACCATGCTAAAGTTGTTTGGTATATTTGTATTGTTATGTTACTTGTTATTTACATATGAACTTACTAAGCATTTATGCTTACTCCTTCCTTGTCATTCACTGTAGTTTTGAACAAGCCGGCTCAGGAATCGGGACAGGTCGAAAGTTCGATCACACTATCCAAAGGACTTTTATCTTGGTAAATGGCTTGTACAACTACTTAAATATGGCATGTATAGCAATATACCTATTTTGTGTAAACAATTTTATGATATGGCCATGTTTGGTTGAGAAAATGTTTGATATTGATAAGTCATGGTGATGGCTAATTTAGATCATGTTGATATTATGGAAGTTTAATAGGTTATCTAGTTCATAAAAATTCATGGAAAGATGAAACTTGCCTTTAAAACAGAATATTGCTGCAGCAATGACATGAATTTGAAAAATCACTAAAAATAGTATAAATGGAACTAAATAATGAGTAAGTTATTAAATTAAAGCTTAATGAGTCTATTTTCATGTGGATTGAACAAAATAGGCATATAAATTATATTTTATGAGATATTTAAACTTTTGTGAAACAGGGCCAGAGTGATTTCTGGATCCCCTATTCTGACTTTAAAAATTCATAATAAATTTTAAAAAAATAATTAGAAGTTTTTATTTATATTCACAGATTCCTTATTGAGTCTAGTTTTAAGAAAAACAAACCTTGTAGTCATTGAAATTTTGTATAGAGAGATATCTGATTCGTAATACACATATGTCAGAGTAGTCGAACCCTGAAATAGGGGAGACTTTAACTAATAAACTGTACTAATTTTCCCAACCAAAAATTATAGAAAAAATGTTTTAAATAGATATATGAGTCTAGATTTAGGGAAAATTTACGGATCTTGATTTTGAGTTTCATAACTCGAGATATGATTTTTCTTGTAACTGTGACGCGAGTAGCTAGAAAGCTGTGAATGTAGAAACAAATGATTTGAAGTTCTTAAATTGATAAATTATGTTCGGTAACCCCTCAAGCTCGACTCCGGTGATGGTCTCGGGCGTGGGGGCGTTACAAGAAGTATTGAAATGGTAAGTACTTAGATGAAAATAAAATTTAAGATTTTGCGAAATTTTTTTATGATCCCGATTTAATTCCGATTGGTTTTTAATGTATGTTTGGGGCTTCGAGGGTCCAATAGAGAGACATTATGGTTATATTCAAAATATGAATAATAAATGACTCAGAATTATCTGAAAATATTCAGTAAACTCCGGTAATGCCTCGTACCTATTCTGACAATGGATACGGGTAGGGGTTACACCCGTCCCTATATACCATGCTATACCAAGATGCAACACATAATCAAATAATTGCAGTTCTGCTGCCAGATATCATGCTTAGAAGCCATTCAGAATACTTCTTCCATATAGTATAACCCAACCCCGATGCAATGTAGCATACAATACATGACGTGCAAATATGCAATTAACAGATCATACATACAAATCAGTCTACATGCTAAGAGTAACATGCTAGAGCACATATATCACATAGTCAGATCACGTAATCACGGGTCAAGTAACTCTTATCGACCCTACAGTACGTCTCAGTCGACTTGGGTGACTCGAGCATCCTTTCAGAGTATTTCAGAAAGTTGGGCTCACACGCCCATGTGGCTGCCCGTGTGGGCCACACGGCCCAAATTGGCCTTGGTCGTGTGATTAGATTTTCACACGCCCGTGTGACCCACACGGCCCAATTTGCCGAGCTCGTGTCTTGCACACGGCCTCACCGGCCATCACACGATCGTGTCATGCACTCGTGTCTTGCGCGCACGGCCTAGCTCGTCGATCACACGCCTGTGTATTGCCACACGACCTACCACACGGGCGACCACACACCCGTGTGGCTCGACAGTTTTATTTTTTGGCTTTCGTCGACTCTCATTTTCTGTGTTTTTGGGTACACATCTGATTTGTTTGCAATGCGTAATCATTCCCGAGCAAGCCCAAACCTATAGTTGAACACGTTTTACTTAGTTAATCCCTTAAATAATCGAATTGAACCAAAACCCTAAAACGGATTAGACACTTCCTAAGCGTAAAACCCTCTCCTTGCGAACCACGAATGCTTCCCACTACGATTCGATCACTAGAACAGCCTCTCACACCAGATTTCCCATTGTCAAAAAAGTTAACAAAAATCCCAATTATTAACCTAAAAACCAAAGCTTCAAGGCACCAAAACCACTTACTGAATGTGCAACCAATTGAAGAACAACGGAAATGATTGAAAAAAGGAAGATAAAAACAGAAAGGAAGGGGAAACAGTGGAATTCTCGGTAGCAAAGATGAGAAACGGCAGAGTCTTTTTTTTCTTTTCTTTGGGAAATGAGGGAATATCAGTAATCGGGAAATAAAAAATAAAATCACGATAACTCCCCCAATTTACTCCACCAACCCACTACATCCAACTACCTAGAATTTTTGTTTGACCGAAAAGCAGAAATTAATTCCAACGCTTACACAGAGACTCAAACACAAGAGCTCCATCACACTAACACTCCACTTAACCACCAGACCAGCAGGACTATTCTGATATGAAATTACAAATAGTTTAAATAGTTTAATATAAGCCTACTGCCTAGAAGTTAAGGCTTAATTCAGGAAAAGGCCAAAAATTTACCCAAGTTGTGGCTTGAACTTGGAACCTCTCATACACACTTAGAACACTTAACCACTAAAGTAGATACATAATTGTGTGTCATAAATTCACAGAAACAAGAATATAACTTTTGGGGCGTTACAAATCCGAATATTTCTTTCTCAAGTCGAACAACTTGAATACGGTCCCCTTCTTCTGCACAATCCCTTATCAATAACTTATTTTAAATAGGAAATGCCAATTTGCATATTTTTATTGTTCTTTTAATTAAAAATACTAAAGTACTCTCCAATAATATTACTTATTTTAAATACAAAAAGTTATTTTTGTAATTTAAAAATCGAGTTGATGTCCGGTTGACTTGTGACACCAACTCAGTCAAGAATTTTGTTAATAGTATAGATACTAAAAATATAAAAATATGTCTTGGTTTGTCTAGAGCAATGGTTAAAGCGCTTATTAGACATTCATTTGGCATAGGTTCGAACTATGTTATCTCCACCCTCCCAATCTTAATATTGTATCAAAAAAGTATAAAAAGATGTATAATTTTTTTACTAAAATATTTTATTGAGTTAATATCACAGGTCAATCACAGAATACAATTTCAATAATATTTTTATAAGGGTGTTTTTATTATCTATATATATAATAAAAATAACTTATTGATGGGATGGGTGGAATTTTACTATCTCCAATTCAAATTTGAACTCCTATGATTGGCTTAATAACTGAGGGATATTCAATTATAAAATTCACACGAATTCGAGCCTTTTAAGAAAATAAGTAAAATAACTAATTGAATAGTACCAAAAAAAAATTGGAGTCTAAAAAAGTGACAAGCTAGTCAAGAAAACATTTCCCTTAAAACAAAAATCGGCCTAACTATTTTGCCTTATTTGAAAGATTTAACTTATAATTGGTATTTGGCTCTAATTAAATGAATTTTGACCGAAAATGGTATGCAATCAAGAAAATGGACGTCTAGTTTCTTCGTTGAAAAATAAGCACAGAAAATAACAAGTAAATAATCATAATTTTTTTCATAAAAAAACTATATACATGTTATTTTATTTTATCTTTATTAGTTTTATTTTTTTTATTGAAATTTAACTTTTAAAACTTTATTTTTTCGTAAATTATATATTTATGTTTTTATATGATAAAATTTACTAAATAGATAAGGAGGGACTCAACTAAAATAGTATAAAGCTATTTAGTTTACATGTTTTTTTTTTAATTATATAATTTGTATTTGTGTAATTTTGATTGTTATATTTTTTTATTTATGTTTGTGCACATTAAATTTTGAGTAAATTATATATTTTTAAGATCTTATGTTTGTGTTCTCTCTAAATTTATTCTAATTTAAATCTCACAATATGTTGATTGTCCAAATTTATTTTAGTTTAGATGTATAAATATTTTAGCTATCAATAAAATTATACATTGTAACATTGATATTGACTATAGTGATTCGAATATATTAATTGCAATTATGATTATACTTATATATTTTTTAAAAATTATATATATCTCAATTATTAAATATGTAATCTCCTTAATTTGGTCTAGACGTTAGATTCGAATTCGAGAGATTATATCAATCACTGAGACAACCTAGTACGATTGGAGTTTATAAATTAGTCATTTTAAAACATTTGTTTATCTTAGAAAAAACTTTGCCTATTTTTAAGAAAACTAGCTAGTTAACATGGCCGTGTGGTCGTATGGTTCATGAATTTCCCTACTGTTTAGAAGTGCACATGGTCGTGTGGTCCACATGCCTGTGTGGGAGGTCGTGTGACCCCAAACCTATACACGATCACCACTGATTCACTTGGAAAAGGCACATCTTTCACCATGGGTCTAATTGAGAATTTTTCATATCAACATATCAATATAGCAATTTAGAATTTTTCAGTTTGTTTGCAAATGCTTATGAATGACAATGCAATAGCAATTTATCAGAAAAGATCCTACCCAACTCTGCTACACACCACAATAAGAGTTTCTCGTAACTCATCCATCCCTACACATCACTATGTGGATAAACCACTAGTAATTTGTAGATAAACTTCTAGTAAAAATTATGGGTAAACCACTATTATTTTCAGATAAAAAGTTTCCAGATAAATTGCCAATAAGTTGCGGATGAACCACTTGTGCTTTCATATTATTAAAATTCCAGTACTTCTTCCGTTCATATCGTCCCACCCCATACAATGCAATATTACATGCTTGTAATAGAACAGTGCAGAAACAATAGACATGCTTAACATGTATTCAATTCAACATTAGTAGTAGACATGCTTAACATGCACTCAGTAAGGAATAAGTAGTAATAACAGTAACAATTTATCAGAATTATAATGATAGTAGACATGTAACTTTCACATATCATACATTGTAACCGTAGCAATTCAAACATTAAATCACATATTCCATAATAATATTAAAGACTCAATTGAGTGAATAGAAACTCTTAAAACAATTCAGGGACTATGTAGTGACAACTGAAAATATCACAAAATTCTAGGAAAAATTGTAAAAAAGGGGTCACACGGTGTGGTCAGGCCGTGTGAGAGCCTTGTGACTGTGTGGAAGGGATACACGGCTATGTGCCTAAGTTGTGTAACAGCCTGATGTCCTGTGGAAAATAATAAAATACCCTACAATAAGGACATGACTGTGTGGCGAGCCGTATAACAGGCTTGAGGCCGTGTGGTTCACGAATTACCCTACGATTTATAGGTGCACATGGTTGTGTGGTCCACACGCCCATATGGGAGATCGTGTGGCCCTAAACCTACACATGATCACTACTAATTCACTTGGAAAAGACACACACCTTTCACCACAGGTCCGATTGACGCTCCTCATGATCAATTCTAATCCAATTCACCTAGATACGATCCTTCAACGAAAATTACACACAATTAACTATTGGCATCAAGATTTGGAAAGATTTGAAAAATATTGATTAATCGAAAGAAAGATTTACGTTGGTTATTCGTACAACGGAATTACGAAATCTAATAATTGAAACAAAGTAACTTATCAATTCTTGGCAAAGATAACAAGTGCTATTGATGACAATTCTCAAAAAGCAATAGAAATTAAATGATCGAGGAGCAATTCGATAGCGAAAAGAAAAATCATTAACAGCACAAAGAAGGAAATAAGGTGCAAGAATGAGAGAAGAGAAAAGAAAAAGAAAAGAAGATGAAGATGAAGAACAAATTCTATTAGGATTTGAAAAACGGCAATGTGAAATTCTAATTAGGAAAGAATTGGTTAAATACCTAGGATTTGTAAACCTTAGGGCCAGCACAAGTAATTTACCCTATGCTTGTTGAAATTCACAAAAATTAAAAGGGGTAAGAGGGGCTAGTAACTCTTTTAAGTACAAAAGCAGAAAGATAACCTTTTAAATCAAGACGTGACCACTCTCGATTTCACAAACTTAATTCTACTAACTTGATTTTTAGAATGTGACATAAATTGTATTATTTTATAAACTGGAGTTGTTATTTGAATAAAAATTTAAACATAAAATATAGGAAAAATTTGTGTTAATTATAATTAAATTAAATTAAATTAAATTTATAATTATTAGTTAAAAAATTGACACAAAAAGGTTGTGTTAATTTAATTTTTTTTAAATTGTGCTAATTTTATTAATCTAAAATAGAGTTATTACTTAAATATATATCTAAGCATATTAACAATCATTTAATTGATATTAGAGTTATATACCAATTCAAATTTAAATTTAGCTTTATAAATAACATCCAATAGTTAATATTAATAAGTTAGGATTATATAAATAAATAATCGGACATTAAATCAACAGTTTATGGAAAAGGCAATATCGAATCACATTCGAACAACAATGATGCTGAAGAGTGATCAAATATTATTTTAACTGATGATAAAGTAATATAACATTATGAAATTTTTTTTTATAAAAAATCTATAAGTTTTTTTATATTATGTGAAACAAACACTCTTAAAATCTTTTTTTTTTTAAATTGTGAATATTTTTCGTAATTATAATGAACTATTATTAAAATTGTTACATGTTGTTTTACCTTATTTTTTAAATTTTTTCAAATTAATATTATTTTTTATTTTATAGTTCCAAATTTATATATTATTTAAAAAAATAAAAAAAGTTAGCATTATTAATGATAGGTAATAGTAATTAAAAATACGTTATTTAAAATTTAATTAAAAATTAAATGTTTAAAATCATTTACATTAAAAACTAGTAATAATATACATATGAGACTTTAGATTTTATTATATTGCATGATTAAGTTGTTCATCTATTAGATTATTAATATTTTTTGTTGCAAAATCATATATAAAATTATTGAAGCATGCAAAATAATTAATTTTATATTAGTATCGCAATTTGAATTTAGATGAATAATTTGACTCATAAATTGATTTAAGCTAAATTATAATAATTATTAAAATAAATGCATTATTAAAAAAATTTAATGAATTAAGGATTAATATTTATGCACTATCGGTGCATAAGTCAAATACACCATCAATTAATAATAAAATGAGATATAATAATTATTGTAAAATAAAACATATAGAAAGATTTGGAAAATAAATACTATTAACCTTATTAAATATAATTAAATATTAACCATAATTAATTTATTCTTATTTTGGATTTTAGGTTTCAAGTTTCGAAGTTTAGTTGTTTTTTTTTCGTTTTTGGATTTAGGATTATAAATTTGGGATTTTAAATTTCAAATTTTATGTTTTATTTATTTATTTATTTTTAATAATTATAATTAATATTTGTTCTATAAACATGTAACAACTCGATTTTGGGCTTAGTCGGAACAGTGGTTTCGAGACCATCAATCCGAAGTCGGAGAAAGTATTTTATTATTATTTTAGGGTAATATATGTTTATATTAGTGCATGAAAAATTTGGTGAAGTAATTTTAGCGTTTGTGAGCTTAATTGCGAAAAGGACTAAATTGCATAAAGTGTAAAAGTTTTAATTTGATAGTTAAAGGTGTTAAATTGCCATGTATCTTAAATTAGGGGTCTTTAAAGGGCAAATAGACCCTTAGAGAGAGGCTTGGCTAGCCATGAGACAAAGAAATTAAATGGTCAAAGTGTTAGGTATTTGATGACCTAATTATGTGATAAAATAATACTAAAAAGCTTAGCCTTCATCTTTTTCCTCCATCCTTTCTTCTTGACCGAAAATATCAGCCATTAGAGGAGTTTTTGAAGCTTGAAATTTCTTTCACTTAGTCTCTCTACAAGTAAGTATTTTGAGGGCTTTTCTTGAATATTTTTGTACTTTTGAGATCCTTGTATCTTGAGCTTTCTAACAAGGGGACTATTTTGCAAAATGGTTGAAAGTCTAGGGTTTTGCCATGATAGTAGACATGTTGTTTTCTAAAATTTTATGGAATAAAATGAATCATGGTTGTGTAATAAACAACTTTTGTGAAGGGATTTCTCATGAAAACCCTAAAAAGGACCATTTTGCATAAGTTGTAAAATAGTTGATAAATGTCTGAAATAATGAAAATTTTGGGCTACTCCTAGTATGAAAAGTATTCGGCTAGGTTTGCTTAATGAGAAAATGAGATGTGTCAGTGTAAGACCATGTCTGGGACATGGCATCGGTACGTATAAAAGTGTTAGTGTAAGACCATGTTTGAGACATGGCATCGGCACGGATATGTGAGAGCTAGTGTAAGACTATGTCTGGGACATGGCGCTGGCCTCGATTTTGATAGTCAGTGTTACACCATGTATGGGACATGGCATCGGCATTATACCCTATGTTGAGGTTTAGTGACTATCCGATAGTATTCCAAATAGTTCAACGGTGAGAGTTATAGTTTAAGTTAAATGAGAAAAGTATAACCATGTTGTGAGTGATACAGGTACCTAAATGAAATGCATGAGATGTGAGCTTAGTATATGCTATGTGAATTGTGTTAGATAGTGACGAGTAAGTTGTGCTTATGCCTATTTTAATGTTTTGAGCATGATGATGAATGGTAAATGTAACACCCCTAATCGTATCCATCGCCAGAATAGGGTTCTGAGGTATTACTGAACAAAAGCACAACTCTGAACATTCACAAAAGTCATATTCATATATGTAAACGAATGTCTAATTAATTGTTAATCATGAATTTATTAATACATAATATAAAAAAATACAAATCATATAATGAACATTGTAATGATATTCGAATATCTAGTAAACATCAATCATTTTAAGTCATATTTCTATACATGTATAAATTAAATCAAATAAAATCTAACACATTGCATTTTAGTCATTAACTTATACGGCATTAATAATCCATAAATGGTCAAATAAATTTCAATAAATAAATAAAACTTATACACATTTTAATCATAATGAAATAGAACTATTGCCGAACATCAATAATGATGCTAATTAAGCTTAGTTCATATACTAAAAGTATACTTAATCATTTTTTATAGTTAACCATTTTATAACATAAGTAGCGACTTGAATTGCACTCATTTTACATGCCAAAACGTATATACACAACTAGCCTTTTTATCACCAATTCGGACATTTAAACTTTTCATAAAACACATATACTCTTGAATATCACCTGTCTAATACATTTTATACCTTAGCTTAATAACCATTATTTACCTTGTGGCCGATGCATAAAAACCAAACTCCTTAACATTACATAAATTGGACATACCTTCTATATAAGTCCAAGCCAAGGTCAATTGTATACATAACCGTGAGCATTATAATCAACCGTATTCATTATCTCATTTTAACAAAGCATATCAACCAACTTCACACATATTTATATATATAAATACCATAGCCGAATCAACTAATATACATACGAACAGGTATATTTATTTATACCATGACAGATACATCATATACTTAGATATATAAATGCAAAAGCCGAATCATCAATCAATTTATTCAATACATAAATCCAGTATCACACCAAATATACTTGTCAACCAAATTTAACTATTACTATCATCATAAGTCATAGCAGAATCATTTTAACTAAGAGTGACACATCAACATAATTCATACCATATGTATATCATGTCCTACTCTTTCAAACCACATCCAAATCATCAAGCAACTTCAACGTACAAAGGCACATATCACATATACTTTTATCCATGAATAACTTTAGCCGAACCATTCACATGCACATCCTAAGTCGTCAACCATTTTTAAAGCATATAGTACCTAACACAAATATTATACATTCATAACACATAACCTCATGACTAAAATGAACATAAACCATACTTAGCATAACCGAAATCAAACATAAAAGATTAGCCATTTTCACATGGCTTAGATTACACACAACCAAAATCCAACATTTCAAAACATAATCCAGCCTATACATGCCATAGGTCCGAATATTCTGCTTATAAATCCGAAGATAGTCGATCGTGTGATAAGCTTCTTTGGCGATTCCCGAGCTCGTAACTTGAATCCAAAATCTTATACTTTCACATATAACTTATTTATGGCTATATACATATATAAATTATCAAAGCATCTTTCGGTTTCGAAGCTCAATCATTAAATGACCACGTACATGTATACACATAAACATATACTCATGAGTTAAAATATAGGTTCTTATGCATAAGCATATCAATGACCGAATGAACATTTATATATATATGGATGCAATAACAAACTATGATTCAATGGCTAAGCCAAAACATCTTTATCATACCAAATACACGTACACTTATATGCATATACTCGTAAGTCAAAGTATAACAATTACACATATATGTATTTATATCAATGGTCGAACATACCACCAATTACACATATTCAAAAATCATTTCAATAATACTTATATTATTTATTTACAAGGCCGAATACATTTTTCACATTCACTTGCATCCTTCCTTTACTTCAAATATGAGTTGCAAGAAATATTAAGTAACTTACTTACCTTGTTCAAGTAGGTGATAAACCAATTCATACCTGATCACTTTAGCTCATTTTGCACATTCGATCACAACTTATCGATGCTTGATAAACCATTCAGAATTGGATAGGACACTCGGATAATCACACATATCGTACAATACCAATGTCCCAGACATGGTCTTACATGTAATCACATATCGATGTCACTGTCCCAGACAGGGTTTTACTCGCACACATATATCAGAATCATTTTTTGATGCCAACGTATAAAACATGGACTTACTCGCACACATATATCAGAATCACATATCGATGCCAACGTATAAACCATGGACTTACTGGCACACATATATCGGAATCACATATCGATGTCATGGTCTTACTCGCACATCACATATCGAAATCACATATCGATGTCAACGTATTAAACGTGGTCTTACTCGCGCATATATATAGGAATCACCCATCGATGCCATGGTCTTACTCGCACATCACATATCGGAATTCACATGTCGATGCCTCATATACATCCTTGTATCAACTTTAAATTGGTTAGAGCATGCATATGTTCATTAACAAAATTATCATTTACTACCAAGATCACAATATCATTATATAATCGAATATACATATACATATACATATATATATGTCCATGATTTATACTTTAACATCACATACGTAAACATATCTTATTTAGCCGAATATAAACTTGCAATTTATATACAAATAATCAATATTTTAATATGTATAGCTCATGTCACCACTTTCAATACTAGAACTCATTCATTACTTTATCATCAAACGTAAATTATTTTCATTACTCAATGCCGATTCATAATTTACTTCATATTATTACAACTATTTATTGATCACATATATATTAAAATTTAACCACATCTATTTGCTTATAAACTTACCTTGGACGATATAAAACGGAACGGGACAGCTAGTCGACAACTTTCGTTTTCCCCCGATTCAAATCCGATTTCTTTGGTTCTTGATCTAAACATACTCAAATCAAGCTCATTCAAACATATTTTCATTCAATTTAGTCCAAAAACACATAAATGAGAAAATTACCATTTTACCCTTGATATTTACACTTTTTACAATTTAGTCCCTATTGCATAAAACACAAAATATGCAAAATTTCAACACACCCATGTTAGGCCGAATATTACCCACATTCATACAAGTCCATATATTTCATTTATTTCACATTTTAGTCCCTCAAATTATTATTTTTGCAATTTAGTCCTAATTACTCAAAATCATCAAAAATTCCAATATAAAACATGTTAACCCAAAACATATCTTTCATAGTTCATCATCAAACAACAAAAATCACAAGCTTTCAACAATGGCATAACTCAAAATATTCACCAAAATAAAAAATTCAAGCATGGGTTTAGTAGTACTCGAAGCAATGATCTCAAAAACGTAAAAATTATCAAAAACCGAGTAAAAACGAACCTTGAATCAAGCTTGGAAGGTGGTCGAATATTTGAAAGCTTCAAAACCCATTTTCTTTTCTTTTGTTTCGGCAAGAACATGATATAAACACTAAATGGCTTTTAATTTTTATGTTATAATATAACATATATTACTTAATGTTTAATTTACATTTTTAACCTTAATAAATTACTATGGAAACTACATAATATATGCCTAATGCTGTCCATTCATTTAGAAAATGGCATAATTGCAACATAGAACCTCCATATTAAAAGAACAACAGCAATTTGGCCTTTTTACAATTAACCTTCAAATTGTCATTTTACGCAATTAAGTCCTTTTATTTAATCGGGCACTCAAACGACAAAATTAAATCACAAAAATTTCACAGATATTAATTCACACATAATAAACACAGAAAATAATTTTAAAATATTTTTCTGACTCAGACTCGTGGTCTTGAAACTACCGTTCTGACTAGGGTCTAAATCACGTTGTTACAGTAAAGTTGTCGTTATATTTATTTTCATGCAACTTACTAAGTTTTATGCTTACCCTAGTTCTTTCCATTTTCTTATAGTGCTGCCTAATTAGCTCGTGGATCAACGGACGTCAGAGGCATCGATCACACTACCGATCGAAGCACTTGGTATAGTTAGATCTATTTATTTTGTTATGGCATGTATAGAACCCTGACTTTAGAATTTTGTGTCAATGTCAATTGGTCAAATGTGTTGGCTTACTTTAGCATTTTAATTCATTTTGTATAAGGCCACGAAAATGGCTAAAGTTGAAAGTTGTTATATGAATACAAGAAGTTATTTCATGAATGGGTAATTTGTTGGTTGTTTTAGTAAATATGAAATGTGTAAAGGCCTTAGATGTGGTTGTTGGAATGAGGAATCATATTATGATGATCTTTAGCATGATGGATGTTGGTATTTTGTGTTTCAGGGTGGCAAAGGGCTTGGTAAATAGCCCTATGTTGTCCACACGAATAGACACACGAGCGTGTGTCTAGGCCGTGTGTGACACACGGTCAGCCCCATGGGTGTGTGATTCAGTCGTGTGTCTCCTGCACGTAAAACTTGTAAGTCAGAATGCATGGCAATAAACACATGGGCAGAGACACAGCCGTGTGTCTCATCCGTGTGAAGGACACGGCCTAGCACACGAGCGTGTGCCTTGGCTGTGTGACCCTTAAGGATTGCTGACGTCAGAAACAGAATGTCAAGATTTTTAGACACGGGTGTGTCATGGCCGTGTGAAGGACACTGGCCATAGACACCGGCGTGTGTTAGGCCGTGTGAAAACCTCCGTAAGTTTGAATTTAGAATTTAATTCACACGGGTGTGTCCTTAGATACTCAGGTCGTGTGTGTCACACGAGCCATTAGCACGACTGTGTTATAATGAACACATGGGCGTGTTACCCTTTCACATGGGTGTGTGTCCTGTTTCAAGGGTTATTGTTTTTAAGTCGGTTTAAGGACTCGAGTTGGTTCCAAATGGTTTCCAATGAGAGTTTGAGGCCTCTTAGGCCCACATTAAGGATTTTAAACAAGGTTAAAAAAAGTTTTAAATTTGATTAAAGTCTTGGTGACTCGGAAATGATTGTATGCATATGATTAAGTATGGTAATACTTCGTGCCTAGTTCCGACCTCGAACTCGTGTAAGGGGTGTTACAAAACCCTTCAGGATTTTTTATCTTACACAAATGATTATGCATTATTTTATTATCAATTGATAATACATTAAACCTATACACTGTATTTTTTCATAAATTAACACCAATATTAACTAATAGTAACAATTTTGCGCCCACAAAAGCATACCTTTTCACACAATCATGACATCATCGAAGGGTTTTGATGAGGTTATATTTATGATATTTTTATTTTCCAATTTCCCTTCTCTATTTATACAAATCCCTTTCCCTGCATTCAACTAAACTAAGCCACTTTCTCTATCTCTCCCTTCTTTTTCTCGAGAAACAAACAACACTTGGTTTTTATTTTCTTCATTTTGGCAACCATGGAAAACAATGAGAGAGGTTCAATCTCTCCAATCTCAATTCCAACCACGTTTTCTTATTCTCCATCGTCGTCGCCTTCTTCACCACTTTCTCAGTTTTCACCAAGTTTTCCTTCTCCAGGCTCTCAATCTTCTTCACCACCATCACCGCCGCGAGCAGCAGCAGCTTCTCCTCAGCTTGTTCTCGGCCCTTGTGCTGCCTGCAAAATCCTTCGCCGTCGCTGCGTCGACAAGTGTGTTTTGGCTCCTTATTTCCCACCAACTGAGCCTTCTAAGTTCATCATTGCTCATAGAGTTTTTGGAGCTAGCAACATCATCAAATCCTTGCAGGTACCCCCCCTTTTTTTCCCTTGTCAAATTCCTGTTTAAATCTCATTATCAAATGACTTTATTTTAAAAAAAATCAATATATTGATTTCCTCAAATTAAAAAAGGAAAAAAGGGTCACAGTGTTGATTGTGAAAAGGTCTAAGCCACGATTACAATTCACATGCAATGAGGAAATCTTGACTTCAATTGCCAATAAAATGTGCAACTTAACGGTTTATACAAGTCGGTCAAGATTACAATATATATTCCATTAAATTTATCATGTTTATTATGTTTTGTGTGAAATAGATAATAGAATTTAACATGTGTATTTTAATATCTCTATTTCTTTTCCGATTTCTTTTATATAAAAAATACAAGTACTAACAATATAAGGGGAAAAAAAATCAAAGTTGACTAGCCAAGGGCATGCATCATATTGTCAACCAAAGGCATGATTGCCAGATTTCCAAATAAATTTTAACTTGGTAATTTTCCAAAAAAGAAAAAGAAAATTCTCTTCTTTAAAACATTGGGTCTCCAATCAATTATGCTAACAAAACTGAAACTATTCTCAGGAACTACCAGAGTCCCAAAGAGCAGATGCAGTAAGTAGCATGGTGTACGAGGCCAGTTCTCGGATTCGGGATCCGGTATACGGGTCTGCCGGAGCGATTTTCCAGCTTCAAAAGCAAGTGAGTGACCTCCAAGCACAGCTGGCCAAGGCACAAGCTGAGGTTGTGACCATGCAATGCCAACAAGCCAATGTGTTAACCCTAATCTTGGAAATGTCACAATCTAAAGAAACCATTGACACCACTTGTTTTCTAGATGATACTTGTGTTGTTTCACCTTGGGAGCCTCTCTGGACTTGAAGAATAGTTGAGAATTTTCAGTAAAATAATTAATTACGGTGTTATCTGGATTTTCCTTTAAATATTTGTGTTGAATACATATTCCGATATAAATATAAAAAAAAATACATTTATGTCGGATATATACCTATATGGGAATGGGAATATAGGTTAGTTATGGGAGATATGTAGCCTTACCTTTTTTTTCAATCGATCTTGTTGACCTAAAGGTACCTTTGGAAATTGATTTCATATGAAGGTTTCTCTATATTTATAATTTCTAATCTTTTTAATGAAAAACGCATGACCGTCTTTATCCCTATGTCTACTATTTTATTAAAGCAACTTTGGTTACCTAATTTTATATTCTAGATATAGATTCTCGTATGGTTACTTGTCAAACTAGCTTCCTCTTTTCCTAAATCTTCACTCATTTTAGCTTTATTATCCAATCTCCAGCTATACTCATGGTGTCACATTATCTAACTACATTCTATATAAACATCTAAATATAAATATAATAAAAAGTCTTACTTTAAAATTACAAAAAAAAAAAAGTTATATAATTGCATCAACCAACCCCATTAGTTATGATTGGGAGATTTTTTTTTGACTAATTTAAAAATAAATAGAATTGTAAAATTTGATATTCCAACCTCAAACTCTTAAATTGAAAGACAATATATAGTTTAGTGTATTTAAATTTTTATTTTTACAATAACAACTGTACCAATTGAATTGCATTAATATTCCATCATTTAATTAATTCATTACGCAATATTTTTTCAGTAGGGATTAGAATCAATTGTTTTTGTCGATTGAGTTTTAGTTCAATTGGCATCGATATTGTTATCAGTGTAGGAGAATGTAGGTTCAAGTGCGTTGAAATATATTATCCTCTTATTTAATGATTGGGATTTACTATGGATAGTATTAAATATTATATTAAAAAAAAAGGAAAGATTAACTTAATTAGAGAAAGCCAAGGGATGAATAATTTATCATATAAAGGAAATTTATACAAATATAAAAATATTTCCTCCTCAAAAGCAAAATTTTCATTCTATAAAACTTTTTTTCTCTTTTGCTTTTTATTATTCAGAATTAAAAAAAGTATAAATATTTAAAAAAGAAAAATCAAGGCGAAAATCGGTACTTTCTATATTATTTAAAAAAGAAAAAAGAAAAAGGATCTCCCATCTTAATTATATTTGTTCCTAAAGGAATAAATAAATAAATAAAAACGCGTTTTGAGCTCTTAGCTCCTTGATTGCACTTTTACCATAACACGTGCGCCCGACATGTCTGGTTGAGTTTCTACTCAGAAAGAAAAGATACAAACATTTTACTATTCATTTATGTTGTATAAAAATATGATAAAATCCACAAGTTTTTTAATTAAATTTTCCTTAATTCAAAATTATTAACATCAAGCTGATAAAACAAGAATAATAGTAATATAAATATAATTAGAGGGATTACTTTTTTCCAAAAAACTGATTTCTCAAATTTTATAAAATAAAAAAGGGTGGCCTTTATATTTTGAACCTCTATTCTTCTTTTCACATTCTCAAACCAATATTTCAACATGAAAATTGATGGTGTTAGGTGTGCTAATCAATAACCATTTAATTAAAATTAGGGTTCATTTGTAGGAAATAATGACATTCACACTATAAATAGAAACATTTAGGTTAATTAAGGATAAATCACACTAAAAATCAAACATTTTAATGAATATTAATTTGCTCTTACTAATCAAATTCTCTTTCATGCAAGCAATAAATTGCATTATAAATGTGAGTTGTGAACTCCATAAGCTCTTATTTTCTCGTTGTCGTGTAACGAGAACATAGCAAAGACTTTTAAGAAAGACCAATTTTGTCTGGTCTCGTCGAGTCTTGACTTCTTTAGTACTCCTCTTCTTCAGGTAGCCTCATTTCAATTCACTGCATCTTGTCACTTTGATCCACCCTACCGCGACTTCAGAGAAGTGAGATTTGTGGTTTCAATCTGTTCCAATGTAATTTCAAGGAGAAGAGATTTGTAGCTTCGATCTATTCCGCTAGAACTTAAAGGAGATAGGAATTGGTAACTTCAACTTGCTCCACTACAACTTCAAGAAGATAAGGTTGGTAGCTTCAATCTGCCCCGCTTCAACTTTAGAGAGATAAGATTTGCCATGATGACTTCCATCCGTCCCAATGCAACTTCAGTGTTATAGGATTTGTGACTTGTGGCTTAAATCTGTTCCTCTGCAACTTCAGGGAAATAAGATTTTCTATTTTTAGTCTGCTCCACTGCAATTTCAGGGAAATAGGACTTGTGGCTTGAATCTACTCCACTACAACTTCAAAGAGACAAGATTCACCATGGTAACTTCAATCCGTCCCACTGCAACTTCAGGTGTATAGGATTTGTGATTTGTTGCTTTGATCTATTCCACTGTAACATCAGGGAAGTAAGATCCACTATCTTTAGTCTGTTCCGCTGCAACTTCAGGGAGATGAGACTTGTGGCTTCAATCTGCTCCACTAAAATTTCATGGAGATAAGATGCTACATGGTGACTTAATCCAACCTATTGCAACTTCAGAGGTACATGATTTGTGATTTCACTGGTCTGTTACACCGTTCTCTTGGGAACAGGACCTGTAAAATCTGTTTGATGGGCCTATTTATGTCAAATGATTAGGATGTCATGATCAGAATAAATCAAATACTCCTAACTAGACGTGTGTGAATGATATTTACATGAATGTAAAATGTCATTTTCGAGAATGATCCCTTTTTAATGCTTAGGTTGTCATTGCTCATTTTTTCAACGGGGTTCTATCATTGATATGCTACCGCGCCTTCTTACTTGGCTGGTGTCTTTGACAGAAGATTTGTAGAGATAGCCATAATTTAGACTATCCTTTCTCCAATGTTTCCAACTTTTGAATTTGGGTTAGTTCTAACTAGTAGTCCTGTTTTAGGTTCCTATACCATTTAGAAACTTTTTAGAGTAATATACAAAACTTCTTTTATATGAATATTATAAGTCCAAAAATTATTACTTTAATGAAAAATGCTTGAAAAAAACTATCCCAATGAACAAGATACAATTTTTTTAAGAGCAAAGCTCGAAGTGGGTAAATTAATCAAGATTGAAAATTTTGCTAAGGTACAAAATGAATAAAATGAAAATACGTGCCCCAAATATTGCAGCACGAGCTTCTCTATTCAAACTTCTCGAAGACCATTTCGAGCTAGATATGTGTTTAGGGGATCTAAAGTATTTGTCAATGCCCCCAGACGTAACACTCCTCTTTCTTGTTAATTCTAAGAGGATGAGACTACCACTTGCCCCATTTTCAAAATTTGAGCCGCCGTTTTCGGGTTTTCAACTCAAAACCCCTTTGGTCTCAAAGTGCCCTTTGTGGTTTTCGCCTTAGCCTCTCCATTTTTTAGAAGGTCTTAAAACGCCCTTTGTGGGTTTTTGCCTTGGCCTCTCATTTTCTTTCTTCTTTCTGTTTAATCCAAGTCGTGACCCACTGCTTACTCATTACGGTGATATTCATTAATTTTTTCACAAAATTCGGAACATTGGCAGCTCTAGAATAGGCCTTGTCAACCTGAACCCTTGGACAACGTAGTAGGGCTGTATATTCTTCCACTGTGGGCACCAAATCTAGGTTCCTGAAGGTAAAACAATTGTAGGCTGGATCCCAGAATTGGGCCAAAGCTCAAAACAGATACTTGTCTACCTTGATGTCGAGTAAATAGGGTAGATCACCATAATTATCGTAGAATAGCTGCTTAATTTCATCGCCCCATTGGGCCCACATTTCTTCAATTCTCAGAGATCATTCTGTGTCACGCTGATATGGGTGAAGTCTCATAACTCCTACGTGTAGCCCTTCGCCAAGCTATCTCCTTTCTCTAATTGCATTTTCTTCGACAATTTACAGACAGCTGCATTATCCTCCACTTTATCAAGAAATTCATTCTCCATGACAAGCTCTCTATTTAGTAATCGAACTTGAACTGACACCTTTTTTATGATAAAGTGTCGTGCAGTCACAAGTAAAACAACATAAGTCAGTACAATTCATATTAAAGCAAGCAAGAAATAATAAGCATAGCACCTATTCAGACAACCGCTAATGGTTTGGTGTTGCTCTACCTAGGGTGGGCTCCTATGGGTCACTACATATGGTTCGGTTCTAAAGACAAGGTACTTGAACTAGCAGATTCCTCGATCTTCACCCATTATAGGCTCATATAGACCAAGTTCGGTTCAATGGAATACATTTACCTATGGCTATATGGAGATGAAAATCTCACGAAGACATAGGTACGAATGTATCCTAAAAGCGATCCACTATCCTACATAGAGGTGAAAACCTCACGAAGGACTAGTTTCTCACTCCCACTTAAAGGGTAAGACCGAGCAGTCATGCAATGTAATATGCAAAAACATCTAATAACTCGAACCAATAAAGCAGATATTTCAACTAATATCACAAAGATGATAGATGAAATGCGATGAAAGAATCGTATTTTAAATCAAATTTTCCATTTTCAACGAAAAGACATAAATTAATCAATTTACAGCTTGACTCTCAAATTGTAACACCCCTAAAGTGACCCTAGTCGGAAAGTGGTTTCGGGACCACTAAACCGAGTTATAAAGATAATTAACCGTCATAGTTGATACTCATTATATGTACATATGCATGTGTGAAAATTTCATGTTTGAATTTTGTTAATAGTAAGTGAATTTTATCAAATAGGACTTATGTGAGAAAATTTGGAAATGTGCTAGGCAAATGTAAAGTGGCCTAATAATGCATGTTGTGAAATGATGGGTTTGCATGTCAAATTACCCAAAATTAAAGCATAGTGGCCGACCATGCTATGGGTGGAAACATGTTGCAAACATGTTGTGTTAGTGAGTTATGTTAGAAAGAATAAAAAAAAGGGGTTAGGATTAAAGTAATGCAAAAAGGTGGAGTGATGAAAAAAAAATGGTCTCATCCATGCCCCCCTTTGCCGTGAATGGAAGAAAGGAAACAAAGAAAAAAAAGTGTTCATCCTTGAACATCTTTGGCCGAATGTTCTAAGGAGGAAAGGAAACAAGTTGTGTTCTTTGGTTCTTCTTGGCCGGATTGAGAGGAGGAGGGAAGAAGCTAGGCATTCGGTCTTCTACTTGCTTAATTAAGGTAAGTTTTAGGTAAATTCTTCGAGATTTTATGAAATTTTAGTTGATGGATAGGTCTTTGATTGAGCCCATGTGTGAATTTTGATCCTTGTGGTGATTTGGGCATGCGGTTAAGGTAGGAAACTTAGAAGATGATTTCTATTCCTTATGTTTTATGAGTTGGGAGCTTAAATTGAAGATGAATAAGGGGAATATGTGTATAGAGGTTTTAGTAGTATGGAAATTCGGTTATGAGAGTGTGTGTGTGGTCACTTGCCGAATGTGGGTGTCAAGATTAGTAGGTTGGCTTAATTCTTGTATTAGAAATCTATTTGAGAAATTAGATAGGCTTTGAATGGTTGAAATAATGAAATTAGAAACTCATGAACTTGATTTAAATATTTTAAATTTATGGTAGTTAAATGGAATAGAAAGGATCTATTCGGCCATGGAGGTTAAACACATTGTTAAATTGTTGAATATATGCTTTGGTTGTTAATGAATATTCGGTCTTGGTATGAATCTCATTAATAACATTTAGTTATTAGATTTGGTATAAAATACTTATTGAAATGGTGGAATTGGATGACTTACTTATGGATTTTAGTTATGAGAGTCTTTTGTAAGTAGAGCTAGAGGGTTTAAAGGGTGGTGTTTTAAAATAAACATGTATATGGACCCTATGTATGTACCTTGTAATGTTATTGTAAACTTTTGGTTTAACTTGTGTCATATTAATTGCTAAAATACTAGCTTGTGTGGAAAATTTTGTGTATGTTTTTATGTGCCGAATGTGAGTTAAAAAAATGGAGCTCACTATGTGTATCATGGTCAACCTTTGATAACTAATATGTCTTGATTCGTAAATTGAGTTAAAAGATTATATATGTTCGATCTAGCCTAAGTTAGGCTTGACTTGTAACATAGTAATGATTGACTGAACGTATATGTGTGAGATAGTGAGGATAATTGTATTTCTTGCTTTTATTAAGTGAAGTATATGAAGTTGATATACTTAATTTACTCAATTAAGCTCAAGAGCTTAGAGGACCAAAGTTGGATAAAGGAAAGGAAAAAGTGATCGAATAGCCGCCGAAATCGTTCAACAACATCCGAGGTAAGTTTTAAGTGTTTAAACGCTGAGTAAATTCAATTATAATAGGACATGATGAGTTGATTTAATAAGATAAGATGTGGCCATGATATGTTCTAAGCTCAAATGGTAAGTTCTTAAGTGTTTGAGCTTGGGAATTTAAGGGTAATTTGAAATAGTCTGCTTCGGACAGCAGCAGTAACATGACTTTAGAAAATCACCATAAATTCATGGACTTGAATTAGAGGCTGATTGAGACATGAAATTAAAGCGTAGTGAGTCTAGTTTCTTATAAAAGAAACCGTGTAAGCAAAGGAATTTCCGATAATGAGATACTTAAAGTTGTGTGAGACAGCGCAGAATGACACTGTAATCCTCCGTTCTGTTTTTAGAAAATCATTATAAATTGTACAAAAATGGTTATAAGATAAAATTTATATGTTTAGACTCCTTAATGAGTCTAGTTTCAAATGAAATCAAATACAACACATTTTGAATTCTGTAAAATGAGAAATTTGATTCGTAGTGAAGAGTGGTCAGATTAGTCAAACAGTGAAACAGGGGAAACTTTAAGAAAAATATGGTATTGATTGGCCAAACCTAAAATTCTGTAAATTTTATGGATGGAAGATATATGAGTCTATATTCAGGAAAAATTAACGGAAAGTGATTTGGAGTTTTGTAGCTCCAGTTATAAATAATTTAGTGACTATTGCTCAGGAAAAACAGCTTGTGCTGAATTTGAGATTATGTTGTGAACCTTGATAAACTTGTTTTAGTTGCTCATAAGCTATTGATTAAACCCATACTTGAATTCTAAATCGTGGTATTGTAAGTTTATGAGTATTCGAATATGAAATGATAGTAGGGCCTAATGGCCGATGTGATGAACGTGAAAGTGTATATATGTGATAAGGCCTAATGGCCGATGTGATGAATGTGAAAGTGTATATATATGTGATAAGGCCTAATGGCCGATGTGATGAATGTGAAAGTGTATATATATGTGATAAGGCCTAATGGCCGATGTGATGAATGTGAAAGTGTATATACGTGATAAGGCCTAATGGCCGATGTGATGAACGTGAAAGTATATATATGTTATAAGGCCTAATGGCCGATGTGATGAATGTGAAAGTGTATATATATGTGATAAGGCCTAATGGCCGATGTGATGAATGTGAAAGTGTATATACGTGATAAGGCCTAATGGCCGATGTGATGAATGTGAAAGTGTATATATATGTGATAGGGCCTAATGGCCGATGTGATGAATGTGAAAGTGTATATATATGTGATAGGGCCTAATGGCCGATGTGATGAATGTGAAAGTGTATATATGTGATAAGGCCTAATGGCCGATGTGATGAATGTGAAAGTATATATATGTGACAGGGCCGAGTGGCCAACGTGATGGATGTGAAAGTGTATAAATTTGATAAGTCCCGAAGGGCATTTGTGTCAGTACTATATCCGGGTTAAAACCCCCCAGGCTTTATGCGAGAATATTATCACTGATTAATGTCCGTAAGCTTCGTGCTCGTACTATATCCGAGCTCTAAAGACCCGATGACTGCGTGTGGGGATTTTGTCCGGGTAAGACCCGATAACTTCGTGTGGAGATTATGTCCGGGTAAGACTTCGTAATAAGAATTGCTTATAAATATATTCAATGCGAAAGGTTAAACAGGTATGTACTCCAAGTTTATATGTGAGCTTGATTTGCACTAAATCATAAGGTAGTTATGTGATGCATACGAGAGCAATCTATGAGATGTGCGTATTCGGTAAAGGGATGGTATGCCCGAAGGAAGAGTGAAATAAAAATACGAACAACTATGTTATAATTTGATTGTTATCTGTTGACACTGCTTAAAACTTACTAAGCATTGTAATGCTTACTCCGTTTACTCTGTTTCCTCTGTTTTATAGATCTCATTGCGAAGCTACAGGCTCGGGGATCGTCAGCAGCTAGTCACACTATCACTATCCACTGTTTGGTACTGTTATGTTTTGGATTATCTTATGGCATGTATAAAATAGACTAGTGGCAGAGGAATATTTTGGTTAATGTATATAGCCATGCGAAAATGGCTTATATATGTTTGAGCATAATGTTATAATCATTTGGTATGGAAAGGTTAATCACTATCATAATTTGTGCTATTTATGCTAAAAGGGCTAGTTGAATCATGGAAACTATGAAGTAGGTAAAGTCTACCTTAAAGGCAGATGCTGGTAGCAGCAGCGATGTAGATTTGGAAAATAACTAAAAATAGTAGGATTGGAATTAAATAATGAATAAATTATGTAAACGAACCTTAATGAATCTATTTTCATAGGAAAGTAACGAAACGATCATATGGACAGTATGTTAAGAGATATTCAGGTTCTCGTGTGACAGGGCCAGAACGGGTTCTGGACTCCCTGTTCCGAATTTGGAAATTCATTACAAATTAACCAGAGATAATTAGGAGTCATGCCATATATGTATAGATTCCTCTCTGAGTCTAGTTTCTATAGAAACAAACGGCATCAGTATTGAAGCTCTGTGCAGGGAGATATCCAAGTCGTAATGCGCAAAGGTCAGTGTAGTCGATCCCTGTAACATGGGAGACTTTGACTAATAAACTGTATTAATTGGCCTGACCAAAAATTCTAGAAAACAATATGTAGATGGGCATATGAGTCTAGTTTCAGGGAAAAATCACGAAACTGATTTTCGAGTTGTGAAATTCAAGATATGATTTTTAAGGTGACAGTGACGCAGTTAGCCGACTGCCTGGAAAAATTTTAAAATGGACTGCAATAGTAAGTGAACTTAGTCTGTGAACCCCTCGTGTCCGACTCCGGCAACGGTCTCGGGTACGGGGTGTTACAATTTTATTGGTATCAGAGCTACGGTTTAGTCGATTCTAGGACTAACGTAGCACGCGTGAGTCTATTTATACATGCCATAAAGTGATAAAATGATAGTGTGATGATTTTTGGCTATTAAAATGTGTTTGCTGTATTGCAATGAATCTTGATCCCGATCGAGCTGTAGCAAGCTTCTGACTATGAGAATTTGCGATATAACTTCACTTAGAAATGCCTAAATTATTAAGTTGATCAGGTACGTATCATGTACTCGTATTTGAAGTTCGATTTGGATTGAATTATAAGGGTATAAGTGATGCAATTTTGAGAGAGTGTTATGACTATAAATGTGATTTTTGTATGTGGCTATGGAACTGGAAGTTGAATGGTCGATAAGCATGTTGTGTTTGTATTCAAGTAATGTAAATGATATACTAATGTGTATTGCTATATGTGTATATGTATGTAGAGACGAAATTGTCGAATGTAAAAAGGCAGTGAAGCGTATAGAGTGGTTGGTTTTCAGCACTAAGTGTGCGGGCAATAAGTGTTCACGGTTGTGAGATTGGCACTAAGTGTGCGGACAATAAGTGTTCACGGTTGTGAGATTGGCACTAAGTGTGCGGGCTTGAAATGCATGGCACTAAGTGTGCGAGTTTAAAGTACATGGCACTAAGTGTGCGTGGTTGATTATTAAGCACTATGTGTGCGAACCCACTATATATATATTTTCTATCAATTATTTATATTAAGGGTGCGACCTTACCGAGTCAATTTCGGACAGCGGAAAGGGGTAAGTCCTTGAGTAATAGAGCTTAAATTATGATTTGATTAGATCATGTTTTAAGCAAATCAAAATCATGCTCTTTGTGTGTGGCTATTGAGCTGAAATTGCAAGAATGATAAGTGTCTTGTGTTTGAGTTTTGCTAATGAAAATGAAATACGAATGTGTCATGATTTATTGTTAAATGTGCATGGTTATTCGAATGATGTCCGGGCTAAGTCCCGAAGGCTTTGTGCTAAGTGACCATATCCGGACTAAGAACTGAAGGCATTTGTGCGAGATACTAATTCCGGGCTAAGCCCGAAGGCATTGGTGCGAGTTACTAAATCCGGGCTAAGTTCCGAAGAGCATTCATGCTAGTGATGTATCCGGGCTAAGTCCCGAAGAGCATTCATGCTAGTGATGTATCCGGGCTAAGTTCCGAAGAGCATTTGTGCTGGTGTTATATCCGGGCTAGGTCCCGAAGAGCAATCATGCTGGTGACGTGTATTCGGGCCTTCGTGCCTAGTAGGCTTCGTGCCGGTAATTTGAGCAAAGTTTAAGTATTCATTACTATACGAATTCAAATTTAAATGAGATGATATGTTTAAAAGTGTACATACATGATGTTTATAGACTTGGTTAAGTCATATCAATGTGTATTAACGAATGAATAAGAGCACTATGTATGTGAATAATTAGAGGCACTGTGTGTGTGCGAATTCCTTTAACCGAGCACTATGAGTGCGAGATCGGTCAGTGGGCACTAAGTGTGTGAAGTGGAATTCATGTAAGACCTCGTTTGGGATGAAGACATTGATTTGAGATAGTGTGTAAGACCATGTCTGGGACATGGCATCGGCTCGATATGTGAGAATATGTAAGACCATATCTAGGATATGGCATTGTAAGAGCTATATGTGCTATTGCTAAATGAACTAAATGTTCAGGTATGTGGAAGTTGACTTTTCTTTTGGAAATGAGTTTAGTTGAATATTGAGATGTGATAAAGTTATAAAGGATATTTATTGGGATGTTTGAGTATATGTGTACTTTCGGTTAGGTTACAGCTTATTCATGAATGAAAATGTGGGTTACAAATATGTGGGTTGATGATGTGAATTATACATGTTAATATGTGCATACTTGTAGAAATGTTTATGTATTTGTTTTAAGATAAGAAAATGATTTTATGGATCGATGCGAAATCAGTAATGAATTACAATTGCTATCGATGAGCTAATGTTTATATGGATATAATTCAATAAGAGGACGTTATCCTAAACTATGCATCGGTAGAAATTTTCGAGGACGAAAATCCCTAAAGGGGGGAAGAGTTGTAACACCCCTAAAGTGACCCTAGTCGGAAAGTGGTTTCGGGACCACTAAACCGAGTTATAAAGATAATTAACCGTCATAGTTGATGCTCATTATATGTACATATGCATGTGTGAAAATTTCATTTTTGAATTTTGTTAATAGTAAGTGAATTTTATCAAATAGGACTTATGTGAGAAAATTTGGAAATGTGCTAGGCAAATGTAAAGTGGCCTAATAATGCATGTTGTGAAATGATGGGTTTGCATGTCAAATTACCCAAAATTAAAGCATAGTGGCCGGCCATGCTATGGGTGGAAACATGTTGCAAACATGTTGTGTTAGTGAGTTATGTTAGAAAGAATAAAAAAAAGGGGTTAGGATTAAAGTAATGCAAAAAGGTGGAGTGATGAAAAAAAAATGGTCTCATCCATGCCCCCCCTTTGCCGTGAATGGAAGAAAGGAAACAAAGAAAAAAAAGTGTTCATCCTTGAACATCTTTGGCCGAATGTTCTAAGGAGGAAAGGAAACAAGTTGTGTTCTTTGGTTCTTCTTGGCCGGATTGAGAGGAGGAGGGAAGAAGCTAGGCATTCGGTCTTCTACTTGCTTAATTAAGGTAAGTTTTAGGTAAATTCTTCGAGATTTTATGAAATTTTAGTTGATGGATAGGTCTTTGATTGAGCCCATGTGTGAATTTTGATCCTTGTGGTGATTTGGGCATGCGGTTAAGGTAGGAAACTTAGAAGATGATTTCTATTCCTTATGTTTTATGAGTTGGGAGCTTAAATTGAAGATGAATAAGGGGAATATGTGTATAGAGGTTTTAGTAGTATGGAAATTCGGTTATGAGAGTGTGTGTGTGGTCACTTGCCGAATGTGGGTGTCAAGATTAGTAGGTTGGCTTAATTCTTGTATTAGAAATCTATTTGAGAAATTAGATAGGCTTTGAATGGTTGAAGTAATGAAATTAGAAACTCATGAACTTGATTTAAATATTTTAAACTTATGGTAGTTAAATGGAATAGAAAGGATCTATTCGGCCATGGAGGTTAAACACATTGTTAAATTGTTGAATATATGCTTTGGTTGTTAATGAATATTCGGTCTTGGTATGAATCTCATTAATAACATTTAGTTATTAGATTTGGTATAAAATACTTATTGAAATGGTGGAATTGGATGACTTACTTATGGATTTTAGTTATGAGAGTCTTTTGTAAGTAGAGCTAGAGGGTTTAAAGGGTGGTGTTTTAAAATAAACATGTATATGGACCCTATGTATGTACCTTGTAATGTTATTGTAAACTTTTGGTTTAACTTGTGTCATATTAATTGCTAAAATACTAGCTTGTGTGGAAAATTTTGTGTATGTTTTTATGTGCCGAATGTGAGTTAAAAAAATGGAGCTCACTATGTGTATCATGGTCAACCTTTGATAACTAATATGTCTTGATTCGTAAATTGAGTTAAAAGATTATATATGTTCGATCTAGCCTAAGTTAGGCTTGACTTGTAACATAGTAATGATTGCCTGAACGTATATGTGTGAGATAGTGAGGATAATTGTATTTCTTGCTTTGATTAAGTGAAGTATATGAAGTTGATATACTTAATTTACTCAATTAAGCTCAAGAGCTTAGAGGACCAAAGTTGGATAAAGGAAAGGAAAAAGTGATCGAATAGCCGCCGAAATCGTTCAACAACATCCGAGGTAAGTTTTAAGTGTTTAAACGTTGAGTAAATTCAATTATAATAGGACATGATGAGTTGATTTAATAAGATAAGATGTGGCCATGATATGTTCTAAGCTCAAATGGTAAGTTCTTAAGTGTTTGAGCTTGGGAATTTAAGGGTAATTTGAAATAGTCTGCTTCGGACAGCAGCAGTAACGTGACTTTAGAAAATCACCATAAATTCATGGACTTGAATTAGAGGCTGATTGAGACATGAAATTAAATCTTAATGAGTCTAGTTTCTTATAAAAGAAACCGTGTAAGCAAAGGAATTTCCGATAATGAGATACTTAAAGTTGTGTGAGACAGCGCAGAATGACACTGTAATCCTCTGTTCTGTTTTTAGAAAATCATTATAAATTGTACAAAAATGGTTATAAGATAAAATTTATATGCTTAGACTCCTTAATGAGTCTAGTTTCAAATGAAATCAAATACAACACATTTTGAATTCTGTAAAATGAGAAATTTGATTCGTAGTGAAGAGTGGTCAGATTAGTCAAACAGTGAAACAGGGGAAACTTTAAGAAAAATATGGTATTGATTGGCCAAACCTAAAGTTCTGGAAATTTTATGGATGGAAGATATACGAGTCTATATTCAGGAAAAATTAACGGAAAGTGATTTGGAGTTTTGTAGCTCCAGTTATAAATAATTTAGTGACTATTGCTCAGGAAAAACAGCTTGTGCTGAATTTGAGATTATGTTGTGAACCTTGATAAACTTGTTTTAGTTGCTCATAAGCTATTGATTAAACCCATACTTGAATTCTAAATCGTGGTATTGTAAGTTTATGAGTATTCGAATATGAAATGATAGTAAGGCCTAATGGCCGATGTGATGAACGTGAAAGTGTATATATGTGATAAGGCCTAATGGCCGATGTGATGAATGTGAAAGTGTATATATATGTGATAAGGCCTAATGGCCGATGTGATGAATGTGAAAGTGTATATATATGTGATAAGGCCTAATGGCCGATGTGATGAATGTGAAAGTGTATATACATGATAAGGCCTAATGGCCGATGTGATGAACGTGAAAGTATATATATGTGATAAGGCCTAATGGCCGATGTGATGAATGTGAAAGTGTATATATATGTGATAAGGCCTAATGGCCGATGTGATGAATGTGAAAGTGTATATACGTGATAAGGCCTAATGGCCGATGTGATGAATGTGAAAGTGTATATATGAGATAAGGCCTAATGGCCGATGTGATGAATGTGAAAGTGTATATATATGTGATAGGGCCTAATGGCCGATGTGATGAATGTGAAAGTGTATATATGTGATAAGGCCTAATGGCCGATGTGATGAATGTGAAAGTATATATATGTGACAGGGCCGAGTGGCCAACGTGATGGATGTGAAAGTGTATAAATGTGATAAGTCCCGAAGGGCATTTGTGTCAGTACTATATCCGGGTTAAAACCCCGCAAGCTTTATGCGAGAATATTATCACTGATTAATGTCCGTAAGCTTCGTGCTCGTACTATATCCGAGCTCTAAAGACCCGATGACTACGTGTGGGGATTTTGTCCGGGTAAGACCCGATAACTTCGTGTGGAGATTATGTCCGGGTAAGACTTCGTAATAAGAATTGCTTATAAATATATTCAATGCGAAAGGTTAAACAGGTATGTACTCCAAGTTTATATGTGAGATTGATTTGCACTAAATCATAAGGTAGTTATGTGATGCATACGAGAGCAATCTATGAGATGTGCGTATTCGGTAAAGGGATGGTATGCCCGAAGGAAGAGTGAAATAAAAATACGAACAACTATGTTATAATTTGATTGTTATCTGTTGACACTGCTTAAAACTTACTAAGCATTGTAATGCTTACTCCGTTTACTCTGTTTCCTCTATTTTATAGATCTCATTGCGAAGCTACAGGCTCGGGGATCGTCAGCAACTAGTCACACTATCACTATCCACTGTTTGGTACTGCTATGTTTTGGATTATCTTATGGCATGTATAAAATAGACTAGTGGCGGAGGAATATTTTGGTTAATGTATATAGCCATGCGAAAATGGCTTATATATGTTTGAGCATAATGTTATAATCATTTGGTATGGAATGGTTAATCACTATCATAATTTGTGCTATTTATGCTAAAAGGGCTAGTTGAATCATGGAAACTATGAAGTAGGTAAAGTCTACCTTAAAGGCAGATGCTGGCAGCAGCAGTGATGTAGATTTGGAAAATAACTAAAAATAGTAGGATTGGAATTAAATAATGAATAAATTATGTAAACGAACCTTAATGAATCTATTTTCATAGGAAAGTAACGAAACGATCATATGGACAGTATGTTAAGAGATATTCAGGTTCTCGTGTGACAGGGCCAGAACGGGTTCTGGACTCCCTGTTCCGAATTTGGAAATTCATTACAAATTAACCAGAGATAATTAGGAGTCATGCCATATATGTATAGATTCCTCTCTGAGTCTAGTTTCTATAGAAACAAACGGCATCAGTATTGAAGCTCTGTGCAGGGAGATATCCAAGTCGTAATGCGCAAAGGTCAGTGTAGTCGATCCCTGTAACATGGGAGACTTTGACTAATAAACTGTATTAATTGGCCTGACCAAAAATTCTAGAAAAAAATATGTAGATGGGCATATGAGTCTAGTTTCAGGGAAAAATCACGAAACTGATTTTCGAGTTGTGAAACTCAAGATATGATTTTTAAGGTGACAGTGACGCAGTTAGCCGACTGCCTGGAAAAATTTTAAAATGGACTGCAATAGTAAGCGAACTTAGTCTGTGAACCCCTCGTGTCCGACTCCGGCAACGGTCTCGGGTACGGGGTGTTACGCAAATCCCCAGTGGAGTCGTCAAGCTGTCGAAACCCTTTTTTTTTTAAACGGGGTCGGCATTTATTTTGAAAATGTATATATGTGTGGGAGTCGCCACCAATCTTTATGAGGTGTGATCGGGTCACCTTACGATTGATCGTTTTAATAAAATGTTTTGATTTACTAAAACAACAATTTTGGTCTACGAAATTCGAGAAAACGGGTTCAAGAGTCGGTTACGTGCGAGGAAGGATTAACACCCTCATAACGTCCAAAATTGGTACCTAATTAATTAATTAATATCTAAACGTCGAAAGTTGAAAACTTGAAAAGAATTTAAAAATATGATACTTTCTTTTTTAATGTTGATTTTTACAAAGAATTTACTTGAATAAATCGAAACAGATGTTAAAGACCTTCTTGTCCTGAAGTAATAAGATGCCACATCCAGTACGTTAAGACACGACATTTTAAACCCTCGAGAATAAGCTTGTCTTTTGATTTTTAAAACTCATGCATTTTAATTTTAAAAGAATATTCGGTCATTTGGGTCAAACGAAAAAAAAAAATCAAAACCCAGTACGTTAGAGCACGATCTCTCGAATTTCTAAATACGAAATATTGCCTTTATTAAAGAATCCATCTTTTTATAAATTTAGGTAAAATTTAATGCGACATTTAAAAATAAAAAAAATAGCATTCGGATAAGACATTATACTTATGGATGACAAAGATATCAATATACTAATGAATGGTTTATTATTCATAATAACAACAATCATATAATGCAATTTAACATCAATATTAACAATCAAGATAAAATGAAATAAACAAATAAATAATAACGATGATAACAATGATAGTAAAAACGAAACGACATACCAAAAGGGAAAATACTAAAAAACATAAATGAGACAAGTAAACAAATAAATAAGTACGTAAACGAATGTAAGGAAAATGGTTTATAAAAATTTTGAACATAAAGAGTTAAAATAGAATGTAAATAAAATTTAAAGCTGCAAATTTATAATAGAACGCATGTAAATGGATAATATTAGATAAAATAATAATTATAATAGTAATGATGAATGATTAGAATATTAAAAGTAAAGTAATAAAAAAATAAAAATAAAGGCATGGATGAAAACAAACAAGTCAATAGGAAAAATAAATGAATAAATGAATCAAAACTAATGCAATTCGATAAATAAATAAAAATGTTTGAAAATGAATAAATAAATGAAATACTGAATTAAAATATAAGTGTAAAATTAAAAATAAAAGTAAGGGATAAAAAGTAGGCTAAATTGCAAATTAAACAAAATTTAAGGGGAGAAATCATAATAAAAATAGTGTTAGGCCCAAATCATAACGCGTAGATAATATTGAGGACCGAATGGAGAAATATACTCTGCTCTAAAAATGACGTCGTTCTTTATGGGACCCAAATAAAACTGAAAAAGAATTCAGGGGTAAAATCGAAAGATAAAAGAAAGTTAAATGGGGACCCAATCGAAAATAGCCTCAAAAGTGGAAGGACTGAGGGCACAAATAGACCCTTGGTCCAAAAACACGCGGATGCTAAGCGGGTTAGGGTCGAATTTCGGGTCATAGGCTCAAAACAACGCCATTTTGAGGCCACTGAAACAGGCCCTACACAACGTCGTTTGCTATGGCTAATAAAAGTCAAATTTTTTTTTTAGACTTCATTCTTTCCATGTTTTTTTAAAAAAAAAAGGGGAAAGGGGTTTTGGTTTCTCTCTGGGGGAAACCTAGAATCTAGCTAAGGGGCACGGCGAGCCTCAGCTGTGGTTCCGCTATAGCTCCGCAGTAGATGGCGGCCGGGGTATCCAAAATCAACCCTTTTCAACCCCCCTTTGATCCCTCTTGTCCCCATTTCTTTTTTAAAGACGCTAAAAAATTTTAAAATCGATTTGGTTTAGAAATAGAAGGGAAAAAAAGCAAATGAAAACACAGCAACCTCCACGCCATTTGAAACCTCATTAGAACCCCTATGGGTTATTAGGTTTTCGAATATTGGCAGCGTTTGACGGAGGGGAAAGCAAAATCGATCGGTAAGGTTTCTAATGTTTCTCTACTTATTTCAAAAAACTAAAAGAAGCACCTCTTTTTTTTAACTTTGCACTCTGATTTTTGATTGCTATTGTGCGCGTAAAAATACAAAGAGGTTGTTCATGGCTTTATAGCCGAATATTAACTACAACAATTTTCTTTTTTTTTTGTTCTTTTGTTCTTATGTGCTGCTATTCTCTGCTGTTGTTTGTCTGTTTTTTCGCAGGTACGGAAGAGAGCTGGAGTGGTATGCTGGCACGCGGTGGTAGTACAGCGTAAGCAGCTGGCGTGCAGCACTGGACAAAGGGGCTAGGTTTTTTTGTTGTTTTGTTTTTTTCTTTGTTGGGCTAGGGTTTGTAATTGGATTGGGTTGATTTTGGGCTTTGAATTTTGTTTGGTAATTGGGCTTGTATTTTTGTAACAAAACTGGACAGTTTTATTGAGTGCGGGCAAAAATTGGGTTTTACAGTATGGGACAAATCATATATTAAATTCTTGGATTGGGTAATATGTTGTTCGCAAATAACATAAAATCATAATTTATTAATATCACAACTAGTGCAATTTTTGGGTTCATAAAAATCAGATTGGATTTATTCAATTAACAATTTATTAAGTAAAAAATAATCAAATTATAATGAAAATTTTTTATAGGGAATAAAAATGATTTCAGTTTCTTTATTAAAGCGAATCTTTTTAAGCCATAAATTTGGTAAACACTACAATGTAATCTTTTTAAATGGGATCCTAACACGTCTCACCTTTGGAATAAAATATTATATTTTAGCGATAAGTGTGAGGTTGTGGTGAGTAGAAATAATTTGATTCGAAAAAATTAAATTTCTGGTTAATTAAATCGAGTTATTTAAATTTTTCGAGTCAGCTCGAATAAGTAATTCGAATTTCAAGTTCGAGTCGTGTTGAACTTTACAATTCTAATAACTCGAATAATTTGAATAATAGATTGGTGTAAATACCCTTTTGGTCTTTGTTAATCTTGAAAATGAACAAATTGGTCTCTCCCTTAACAAAAATTAAAAAAAAATTAAAATATTTATAAAAATTTCAAATTTTATATTTTTAAAAAATTTATAAATTTTTTAAAAAATTATAAATATAAAGAAAATAAAAATTTTAAAACTTTCTAAAATAATAATTATTCAAGTTTATCATAATAAGGTTTCTTTTTTTTTCTTTTTTTCTTTTTTACTTTAAAAAGGTTTTCAAATATATATATGGTTTCAAATTTATGCGCTCTAACATGTATTTAGTTATACTGTAATAATATTTTAATTTTACATATTTAATTCTTAAGTTAACTGAACAATTTCATTTGATTCGACTTGACTCGAATTTCGTTTCACTCAACTTGATTCGAAAAAATTTAAATCGAGTTAAGATGATAAAATAGGACCCGTTAACTTAATTAACTCAAAAATTTTTATTCGATTTGATCGAATGCTCACCCCTAATCCATGCAACTAGTTATCACAGTAAAAGAAGATAAAAGAAATGGTGTCATCCCTTCTAGCTGTTTGCTTTCTCTATTAATGGTAATATATATATTTTTAATATTAATGCAAAACCTATTAAACACACAAGTGCGGGAGGAAGGAGAAAGGAGAATAAAGCATTTTTTTTTGTTTTTTTTATAAATTATATCAAAAGTTGTGAAATTTTGTAATTATTTTTTTACTGCGTGTTAGAACCGTAAAAATCTAATGTAAACTTAAAACTATAAATTAGGATCTGTCATATCAAATCATTAAAAACAAAACTATATGAGGAAGTGTACATGAAACTATTGTTGGAAATTCCCCAGAAAGTTTTAATCTTTTAGGAAAATAATTTCTCTTTGTATAACTATCTGATGGGATGGAAAAGAAATACGGTATATATATATTTCTTGGGGACCACTACCTCTTTTTAAAATAATTGATCATTAAATCAATTTTGGGTATTTATAATTTGGCCCATCATCAAATTATAAATACTACTTATGGTATCTACACATTATTTCCATGACACTTTAAGACATATGACACTTATAACATAATTGGTCACTTAATTTTGTATCACACTTTATAATAGTATTATACATTATATATATGTGCCCATAATTGAGAATCTTAATCCAACAATCTCCCACTTGGGCAACATATGTTTCCTAATTGTACAACCATATGAGCTCAAAATTTGATATCATATATAACAGGTATTCTATAACAATATCATCCATCGACTATCCATATAGGATTAAAGCATTAATCATGACTAAACTCGTCAATGGTCACATATACAAATATAGTCAAATGACATAGATCAATCATGAATGTGTAGCATAGAAATTACATGCAATGTAAACCAAAGATGTCTATTTCCAACTAGTCATCTTTAAATTTAAGTGAGGTCAATATCAAATAAACTGAATAGTTCTTTTCTTTGGGTATCCAAAAAGTTTAAGCTCGTGCTCGCATAACGACCGCCAGCTGGCTCCCCCATTATACTCTGATCCATGACAACATAACGGTTGTCGATTGAGACCTCTACGTAAATTTCCACTAGTGACCATATAAAGCAAAATATCTTGAAACCAGATTTCCGCAGGATATGTTTCAGAGGTAATGGTCTCATCTCGGTAAGATATATGAAATGTGAGCTTCTTAGAACAATATCGCGTCACCGATAACTCAAGAATACCTTAAACCAAAAATTTTATTAATGACAAAAAATTTTAACACTGAAGCGGGGAAGAAAATCGAGAGAGAGAAATATTGTAAAGTGGAGGGATGAAGGCTGAGAGAGATGATGTTTTATAAGGATGATGGAGCATGGAGGGGGAACCCCTTTTATAGGCGTGGGGGAGGGGTGAAATTGCAAAGAAAAAAATATTTGTGGTCGAAAACACGTCGCAGGACTAGTGTTTTCATTAAACATCTTCAAAATGTACTTAAAATCGTCTAAAAACTTCTCGAGGTTAAAGTACTTTTTTGCAGGTTTTAGTGTAGATGTTAAAAAAACTCATCCAGCTAGGCAAGCTTTCCTATCTTGTCAGTGGGGAAGCTCGCCTAGCTAGACAAGTTTTCTTTACATTTCCATTAAAGCCTACCAAAAAAGTACCTGATCCGGGGAATCCCGAGTAAAATTTGAATCACGTTTTGAGACATTTAATACCCTTTGAAGCACACATCTGATAAAATTATTTGATCTGTGAAATGTGTTTTCGAGCACTAAAAAGAGTTTCATTATTCAATGAAAATGCGTATTCAGAAACAAATTTTGAATTACACATTCCTTCTCTCCTTGTTCTTTTCTGCTATTAAAGTATTGAAATATTTAGAACTTAGGCACGCATCAAATTCATAACTAACATTGAAGCGTTGAGTTGTGAGTGTCGTTTGCATTTATTTAGATTACCATTTGAATCTTTTTTTCAAAATATCTAATTCATTTTAAATTGAGCTGATGGAGCTAGTCCATATTCAACCACTTTTGCAGCTAATGTTGGAACCGAAGCTGAAATAGAAAGTCCTACTACACGATTGTGCGGTGAGTTCACTGGTTTGTTACAAAGCTCCTATTATGATGTTCTCGAAGCATTAATGGGCAGACATTCTTTGGTTTCTGACAGTAATTTAAACTCTGATGGCCATTATCAGTCGGGGTATGAGCGTAACCTAAACCTCGACACTCAGACACGACACTTAGTCAGTACGTTTGATTTCAACTTTATTGGATCGATGTCCTGAAGCGAAAGCACTTATATCGAAGGGCCATCAACCTACATCAGTTTGCAATCTAGTGTAGATTTTGCCAAACACATGGGGTAGAGAAAAATTGATGACTTACTCCCTACGACTGGATCCGACGATGGTGCATCAAATCTTTTGGTTGAAGATGACAATAAAGCACAGATGAGGAAGAAGATGTAGTGGAATGCATCAATTCCATACTACCTCGCCAACATACCCTTTGAATAGTAGATGCAATCATATGACGAGGGTCTACAGTACAGGCACACGACAATGAACCTAACTGAATGCATCAGTTCTATATTTAAGGGGATGCGTCATTTGCTTATAACCTCAGTTATAAAAAAAGCATACTCTTTTGAAGAAGTTGCCTACTCCTCACCTACACCGATAGCAGATAAGGCTTACCGGCGACTTTGAACCAAGTCATGTACTCCAAACAGGCCATCATGTCTGATGAGAAAAAGTGTTCGCGAATGGGTAAGAATTTTATCTTACGATCCCAAATGTCTATGTACTCCTTCTTGTAATCTTGTCAATTCTTGTCGATCTCCTCCCACATATCTAGCTTGTGCAATGCTTCCATGTCTCATGGTGGCGGCGAAATTTTTTACCTCCGCTCGAACTATCACATCACTCAATCTGATTCATGCATCTTCACCATCGCGTACACTATCAATGGCACCTTCGTGTCCCACATACTCTAAATGGCCAAAAATTCTAGCAGGAAATATTCTATAATATCCAGATCGACGTATGGCATCCATTCAAACTCTAGTGCACAATTATAAATTCTATTATGTATGAGATTTTAACTTCCAAATCATTGCATAATTATTATAGGTTTGAAAAAAATCAGTAACTTACCTTGGCTTTGGAGTGTTGATCTAACAACAGTCGGATATCTTCGAGCTACTCCAATAGTCCCACGTAACTTGGCCCATAATTCCACCTATTCAAGCGATATGTTAATTCAAACATATAATAAATAAACAACATCTACTATATTAGTACATATTATTGTCAAATGATTTTACATTGTCATCAATGGGAACGTATAATGGTCGCTCACTTGGGGACATAAAAATGGAAGCCATCACCATGCCTATGACAGCAGTAAGAGTAGACAACCACTGATTGACATCTTATCCGATTTCATCACCCGACACAACTTCCAGTACAACATGGCCAAGACAGCTGATCTCTAACTAAGTCCTTTGCATTCTTTGAAGTCAACTATGTGTAATAGCCACCTTATATGTACCAAATTTTATGATTTACTAGGCATTAAAATGCCCTTGTTTAACCTCAGGATGAATACTCAGACGTATTGTTCTTTAACGACGTCGAGCACATTCGGAGGAAGATATTTGAAACTAGTTTCCAACCACTTCATACCTATCTGACCACCTTGAAACTTGTTCGACACCTTCCCCAAAAATCCCTTGCAAAGGTCCTTTTACGGGGAAAGACTGTTGACCTCGTGATGATTAGCCCATCCTCTGGTGAACCGAGTTGTAAAGCTACATCATTGAGTGTGATTATACACTTACCGCATAGAAGAAGAAAAGTGTAAGCCACAGGCCTCCATCTTTCCACCAATGCGCTGATGAGTGTAGATCGAGTTTGCATCCATGAGCATACGAGATGCAGGAAGAATCCCGCGTCTTGCCACGAATTCCGATGTCTGTGCTTTTTGACAAGTTATGTATGAACCCCTTCAAAACATGATCGTCTATTTATTTATATTGACAAAATAAATTATTTTAAAGTATTTTAAAAAATAAAAACTTTAAATTTAACTTAATTAAAAATAAAAAAAATTTAAAATTTTGTCTTACCATTAACGCTTGAGCGATAGAAATGTGCTTGTCATCGAAACAAATCAGAGAGCTTGTCATTCGTGAAAATTTAATTGAAATGAATAATATACGAAATAATTAAAAAAACTATATTATTTTCAAACAAGTGTATCAAAAAATTTAGAACAAAATTTGAGAAAATTGAGAGAATTGAGAGTTTAGAGAGAATAAAGAGAGTTGAAAAAATGAAAAGAATGAAAAATGGCCTAGTGTTAATAGGGAAAAAAAATTACCGTTGGCCTTTAAAAAAATTTATTGTTGCCAATGTTGAAAAAATCATTGGGGAAATGACTGTTGGAGAAAAGTGCGTCCAAATGGGCGCACTTTTACACTCTTAAATAATGACTTATATCTCTAATTTAAAAAAAAAACCTAAAAGGCAAATTAAAAAAATAACATATAAGCCTAATTTATCCGGTATATCAATTTCAACTATTTGGATTCAATAGTGAGCAATTAAAAAAAAAAGGCAAGCAGGTTTGGCTGACTGGGCAACTTATGTGGCACAAAACGCATTATTTCCCTAAATAATTTGACATTCGTACTATTTTCAAGATAGTCAATACCATATTGGTGGACGTACTGTTTTTAACTAGTACTGATACGTATTGATACTATTCCATTCTGATGTACCATTTCATGTTTATCGCTAATTTTTGTAAAATATTTGATATATATTTATATATATAAAGTATTTACAAATATCAAATAATTAGATGAAATAAATCTCAAATATAAAATACTTATAGAAAAAAAACTTTGATTGAAGTAATAAAAAAATTAAAAATATTGATGGTATAAATTCAAATCTCACCTTATATAAATTTTAAAATACCAAATAATAATAAAATACTAACACGTTTGGTTCGTTGTATTGGAATAGAGGCGTAATGGAATAGAGGTGTAATGGAATAGAGGCGTAATGCAATAGAGACGTAATAGCAATTCAATTGTTTGGTTGAATGTAATGGAATAGAGGCGTAATAGTATTCTTGTGTTTGGTTGAATGGAATGGAGGTGTAATAGCATAAGGGAAAAAACTAAAATGACTAGAATACCCTTAGCAGAAATTTGTTTAGGTAAATGATTATTGTTATTGTTATTAAATTTTAATAATATTATTAATATCAATAATAAATAATTTAATCATATTTTAACATAATTATTATTAAATATATATTAATTAAAATATATAATTTAATAAAATTCTTAATATTAAATATTCTTATATGAATTTATTAAATCATAATATATAATACTATAAAATATAATTTAAAGTTATTATTATTAAATATAATTTAATAAAATTCTTAATATTAAATATTCTTATATGAATTTACTAAAATCATAATATATAATAATATAAAATATAATTTAAAATAATTATTATTAAATATAATTTAATAAAAATATATAATTTAATAAAATTCTTAATATTAAATATTCTTATATGAATTTACTAAAATCATAATATATAATACTACAAAATATAATTTAAAATTATTATTAAATATAATTAGATAAAAATATATAATTTAATAAAATTTTTAATATTAAATATTCTTATATGAATTTACTAAAATCATAATATATAATACTAAAATCATAATATATATAATTTAATTTTTGAATGAATGCAAATGATTCACTATGAATGTTTCATTCATAATATCTCCCCTGCTGTAACTTCTTCCTAGATAAAGATTGAAAAACAATAACAAACAAATAATTCAAAGGATTTTTTCATTAATTTTATAAATGTTAATTGGGAGAAGCAACTCCAGAAATCATCATATGTTATAAATAATTCAGCACTTATGAGCTAAACAAAGGAGCTTGATGATATCCCAATACACAGGATTATACAAACTTGATAGCAATCTTCCATCAAAAGTGTACGGATGAAGATAAGAGATGTTGACATTTTGGTAAGATAACGGTTCCAGGACAGCTTATCGCCCCAAAAGCGCAACACGATCCTTCTGTACTGCCTGTGTCAGGTTGATGTCAAAGAGTTCGAATCGTATGGGCATCTCCATCTCATAAAAGGGGTTCTTCAAAACATAATCAGTGTAGAGCTCATAAACAACTTTCAAGAGAGCCTCCATGTGCTGTGTCCCAGGTTCACAAACTACAAAGAACTTTGTCCCTGAAAATCATAACATGCATATTTGCAAAAGGAAATATATATCCAATATCCAATATCACTAGGTTAATTGATTGACTATAAAGCAGAAAGTATGCCCTATAACCTGCTTAGGCAAGAATTCAACTTAAAGAATAGCGGAGAGAAGGAAGGAAGATCAACTAGGAAAGGTTTTTAACCTATGCTGAATTTATGATATGGATGACTTTCCAAGCTTAGATGTTTCTGAAGCTGCATAGAAGGAAAAATTAAAACCAGATAGGAATACATCTAAAAGGTTCACCATTGAAGAATATTAACATGAACTCAAATAAGATGGATTAGGTAGTAAGTGCAAACTAGTACAAAATAAAAGTTCTGAATCAATTTGATCACCACCAATACCCATAATCCATCAAAATTTTCTTCTACTCAACTAAAAGTAAGAAACACATTCTCATTTATTTTCAAGAAAGACAAAGATTGGGAAGTTTCTAAAAGTTTGCTAATTTTTCCAACAATCATCAATTCTTAATTAATTTTAATAGCATAAATCAACCACTTGAGATGATTAGATTGCATTCAAACTCACAAACAATTGCTAAAAATACGAACTGCAACCCAGTATGCTTAATAATCACAAGTCTCTCTCTCTGAAAATAGCAATGAAACCACAATAACCATGCACACCATAAACCCTTAACAAGAAAAGAGGAAACAATTGATGAATAGCCCTTAATGACAGGGTATTATCCAATCATCCTCATCTATCAATATCAAAGGATGAAAGAACACTTCCAAACATAAGCTCAGTTCACCACTTTAAGGAATCAATCATGTTAGTAAGTGACTTGTTTCTCTGTGAATTCCAGCCAAACACCAAATTAGTATTAAATGAGAATCTAAACTTGACAAGTACATACAGATATGGAATTTTCAACAGTAATTTATGGAAAACATTACAAGATGTTCCTAAGACAATAGTTTTTGGGCTTTGGTTTTGATCATTAAAGAAAAAGTGATAAGAATTAACACCATAAAAAGCATTGACGGGAGAGGACTCACAAACAATATTAAAGTTGCAATTGAGGAATAGGGATCAATTCTAGGTTCCATTTCTTCCAGAAAAAATTGATTAACATTTTTAAATAGTCAAAGCTGAGATCTTGCAATCTTCTAGAAGACAAAGGGTGATTCAAAAAAAGAAAAATAATACCTGGTTCATTCTCCATGCATCAGACAGTAAATTTTTCTGGTTCTCTAGAAAGAGAGAGAATAGTGTTGATTAATTATAGATTAAAATATAGGAAATCCATGTGTAAAGTAAACCAAGAACCAAAAGCTAACCAGAATCGACAGCTTTAATTTCCCTCATGGTAGCATTAGCTGACATCAATGGTTTGATGAAGAACTGTGCGAACCTAGAGAGCAAGTGACAGGAAAACACCCAATCTCACATACATTAAATGAACATTGATGAAAATGAGAGCTAAAGAAAGACTGCACAAACAACATCTACCGGTCCAAAGCTTCTTCAAAGCAATCAGTGTTGACATAAAAAAAATAGTTGGTCATCTCAGAAGCTGTGAAGGCGTTTGTTCTGCCTCCATGCTGTAAATCAGGAAAAAATAAACTACGTAATAAAATCAAAGGAATACTATCTGAAAACAAGTCATACAAATAATTTTACTTCACTATAAGCCTCTTGTTTTATGTCATCTCTTCCAAAATTTTGAAGTTAATTTTATTCAAAGTTAGCTAACAATAATCAGTTATTAGATCACATACATTTTACAGGAATCCTTTCAAATTTGATGTTCAATTGGTTTAAGATTAAGATTTTTTATCTATTATATGTATTTCTGTGATTATAGTATTATTGAAATATTTTGGCAAAAAAAGATACCAAGAATTTGTAATCACCCCTTTTATTTATGCTTCAAAAATAATATTGATGCTTTTATAGTTTAAAAGGTTTGTATCAATAACGCTATGAGGAAGAAAATTACTAAAGTCACATACTGTTAAAATTTAAAGTAAAAAAGGGACAAAAAATTTCCAGGCAGTTCACAAATACAAATGGAAGATAAAATAAACGGATGAAAAAGATAAGCAATACCAAGAAAATGGGCAAGGCCTTCGAGGCCGTCAGGGTCACAAAAGGAACCGACACTCACATTCATAGAAGCAGCACACTGTAACATCAAAAAACAAAGAAATTAGAAAGAAAGAAAAAAAGAAAGGTCAATAGTAGTAATGGAATTGCTAATGAAATGAAACTGAAGAAGGAATTGAAAAATTAATTTGCCTTGTCGGTATCGAGATCGCTGATAAGAAGAACTTGAAGGGAATTTCTAATGACGATCCTCTGATACTCTCTTTTGTCAATTCTGGGCTTTAAAATCTCCACATCTTCTCTCCCGACCCCCATTTCTCAGTTCTCTACTTTTCTATGTTTGGATTTTTTTGTTTTTGGATGATTTTGAGTTTGGTTATGGAAAGTGGAAAGTGATTCGGGTGGATTTTTATTTGACAAGCAAGAAATCTGAATCTGAATTAAAAATTACCTGAAATATGATAACAGAAGGAGAGAAAGTTACATATCTGTGGGAGAAGATGAAGGAGAATATCTGAAATATGGCAAGAGAGTTTGAGGGCAGAGATTGTGTAGAGAGTTTAACGCAGATGAAGGAGAAGATGAAGGATGGCAAAATTTGGAAAATGGGAAAAAAGAGCGGAACGTAATAGCTATTCAGTGCTGAAGGCAAGGAATGACTATTACAGCTTCTCACGTAATAGAGGCTGAATGGAATAAGGCTGTATTACAATTACAGCCAACCAAACGTTGGTTTGGTGGTGGGCCCACCGATTTGGGGGGGAATGCATTCCTATTCCCCCAACCAAACATGCTGTAAAATATTTTTTAATAAACTTGATAGTCTTATTTCCATAATTATTTTCCCAAAACGTAACGTTGGTTCAGAAAACCTATAAAGTTGGATGTTGACTTTTTATTTGATTTAAAAAGACCTGTTATTATTTAATTGTTACTTCAACATAATACAATAAAAGCAAATTTTTAATTTTTAATTATACTTAGTATACTGGATTTTAATTGAATCGATTGTTTTTTGATTTTTCTTGAAAATAACATAACATGCAAGAAAATCAATCTCTTTCAAAAACACAAATTAAGCTTATTCTAAGTTTAGTCTATTTCTAAATGAGAGAAGAATTTCGACATACGTACTACAATTATTTCCATAAATTTGTAATCATAAAATAAATAAATACATTGATTTTTATTTAATAATTAAATCTTATTTCACCTTATATTTTTAAACTATGCCTTTCATTTTAAATCGTTATATTATACTCAACGTCGATAATGGTAATAAGAATAATCACAAAGCAATAAGAAAGAAAATTAAGAATACACAGATTTTACGTCAAAAATCTTTATCGGGAAAAACCACGAGTAGAAGAGGAAAAATTCAATATGTTGAAAAAACACACGATATAAGAGGAATTCGACTAAATCTATTCAAGGGTTAAACAACCCTATTATAATCAATGTCTAATAGAGGAAGTATCATTTTATACAGATTCAACTTGTGCGGCATGGTCTATACCGCAGGGGCGGAGTCCTAGTCTAGTTTGGTGCTTATTTCCTCTGTTTTATTTATTTAACAAGTAACGAGATTCGAGTCACACAACTCTAACATGTTCTTTAAACTTCAAACCATTCTATTTATATTTCTAAACTATCGAAATTATATCAATCATATCTTTTTGTTATTAGAATAATTAATTTAATCATTAAATGATACATCAGATCTTATGTTGCATAATTTAAAATGAAAATTCTAAAGAAAAATATATTGTAAAAATCTTAATTTTTAGGTTTTTGAAAATTTTATAGAAACCTTAACATTCACTCTCTTTTTTCAATTTTACTCTTCTTTTAGTTTTTATTTTATTACATAAGATTTCATGTGATGCTTAATAGTTTTAATATTGAAAGGATTTAATTGATATAATCTTAATAATTTGAGAATGTAATTAGAACATTTTAAAGGTTGGGGACAAAATTAAAATGAGTTTATAATTTAAACATATCTAATGAGATTAACTCATATTTAAAATTAGAAAATTGCTCTTAACTAGATGGAGAATTTTAATTCCTGTATTGACTCAAACTTGTTTTCACTTGTGAGAACGACTATGAGGGGACTGTTTAAGCAATAAAAATTGGAAATTTTGTGAAAATTGGAAAATTTGTGTCTATTTAACCAATTTGTTTGGAAAAAGGATGCTTTCATTATTGTTTTTTTTCCTAGTTGTAATTAATTAGTCTAGTCATCCCCCATTTTCTTTGGCTTTGACAATGATAAGTGGTGAATAATAAGTCCATGAATTTGAAAATATATATAATTTTTTCAGTGACAATTACATTTATTTGAAGCGTAAGTACAATTTTACTGTTTTTTTAATCTATAATTAAAATATTAGTACTGTAGAAATATACCCACACATTCAAAGAGAATTACTCAAATAAAAACTCATCACTTTCTCTCTTGAAAATTCCAACCCAACAGCCTTTAGTCACTTGATTACTTAAATGATGGAAAATTGTATATGTTTGTTTGTCTTTTTTTCCTTTGGGATATTTTTAGGAATCTTATTAAAAATATTTGGTAATTAAAATTTTGAAAGAAACAAGTATAATTTTCCATCACTTGATTAATGTTATAATTAAAAATAAGTTGAAAAAATTGGATCTGATATACAATGTATCATCTTATTATTTTTTATAAAAGCAAGTAATTACATTAGTATGAAAATTAAAAACATAAAAATTCAACTTTGAATTTTGATTGAATTTCTTAAAAATACTAATTTAAAAAAAATTATTGGATTAGGTTATTTTTTCGAAAAATTATGGGGTTAGACCGGAGCTGAAAGCATTTTCCTTTTAATCCTTTTTTTTAGAGTTAGGGGTTTGGTTTTTTAAAGTAGGGTTAGGTTTATGGTTTTGTGGATTTTAGGGTTTAAGTTTGTGTAGGGTTTTTTATTTTCTTAAGTTTTTTTTAAATATATTTTTTTTACTTTTTTATAATTTTTTTAGATGTAAAGTTGATAATTATTTAATTTTATATTTACAAGTATTATATTTACACCAGTCGTATATTCAAATTATTTGAATTGTAAAATTCAATTCGATTCATAATCGAAACTCAAACAACTCGATTTGATTAAATATTAGTTCATAATTTTTTCGATTTTTTGATTGCAACTGGGTTTTGATAAGTTTTTTTTATGGGAGGTTGAGGTCGATTAGATTTTTAGTGCATTATTTTCGAACTTTCAGAGCATTTTTTGATGCATTATTTTTGAACTTTCAGTGCATTATGAAAATAATTTCGAACTTTTAGATTTCTTCAGAAAATATATCCTAGGAATCGCGAGATATCTAATGGATGAGTGGGAAAAAGTGGGGAGTTGAAAGTGATAGAGGGAAAACACTCTACATAGGACGCGCTTTCAATGCACTATAAGAAAAAAAAAACACTAAAAACACGTCTAGCTAGACATGTTTTCATGCCATGTTAGTTGAAAACGCATCCAGATGGACGTGCTTTCAGTGCTTTTTTCTGACAGTGCACTATAAACACGTCTAACGTGGAGTGTTTTCTTTCTAGCACTTCCAACTCCCCACTTAGCCGAGAAAATTTTCTGAATCAATTGTCACTCACCCTGGCTCTATAAAAGCATGGCTTTCAGCATTGAGTGGCATAAGGCATTTTCAAGCAAAAAAAAAAAATTGTAAGAAAAGGAGGAAGTTTGCACATAATGTGTAACAACCTGGTTTAGACCCTAATCAGAATAGTGGTTTTGGGACCACAAATCTAAGTCAAAAAATGTTTTAAAACTATTTTTGGTGTTTATAGTATGTGAATTGATATGTGTGAAAGTTTTGTGTGAAAATTTTATCGTTTATGTGCTCGATTAAATGAAAGGACTTAATCTCGTAAAATGTAAAAGTTATGGTTTAATTGATTAGGTGTTGAATTGATGTGTTCTTTTAATTTGGGGTCCTTATGTTGGTAATATACCATTAAAATTATGGATGGACAAAAAAAACCTAAGGTTAGTGTATTTTAAATGAGATTAAAAATGCTAATTTGGTAATAATGAAAATAAATGATAATATAATAAAACATAAAATTAAAACCATGCATGTTCATCTTATTCATGGCTGAATATTGATAGAAAAAGAAGCCATGGTTGTATAAACATTTCGGCACTTTGAAACTTTAAATTAGGTATGTTCTTTGCTCGGTTTTTTATAATTTTTACGTTTTTATAATTTTTACGTTTTTGAGATCATTGCTTCGAATACTAGCTAGCCTATGCTTGAATTTTGAATTAGTTGTGGATTTTGTGATTTTCCATTGATGAGAGCTTGTTGTTTTTGTTGTTTGATGATGAAAAATATTTTTTTGTTGTTAGATTATTAAGTTTAATTAAGTGATTTTTTGGTAAAAATGTGTATTAAGTATTAAATTGAGAAATTTGTAAATTCAAGGGTCAAAATGTGAAATAAATGAAAGAAATGGGCTGCTAGGGACCTAAATAAAATTTGGCTATGCTTGGGTGTGGTGAAATTTTGAATATTTTGTATTTTGTAAAATAGGGACTAAATTGTGAAAAATGTGAAATGTTAGGGGCTAAAGTGCAATTTTCCCATTTATGTGTTTTAGGATGAGTTTGAATGAATATATGAATAAACAAGTTAAATTTTATTAATTTAGATCAAGAAAAGAGGAAATTGGATTTAGATCGGGGGAAATCAAAAGTTGTCGAATAGTCGTCCCAGTTCGTTCGTCTCTATATGAGGTAAGTTCGTAAGTGAATAAATGATGTTAAATTGAATGTATTTATTTTCTACATAGTTGAATTGAACTGTATGTATGTATAACTACATTGCCGAATTGAATTTAGCATGGAATGATTTGTTACGAGCATGAATTGATCGAATTACGACGTCCGAAAGCCCTGTACGAACCATAGGAATAATTAAGATACATATGTCATGATATAGGATTTCGATATGTGATTTCGTGTAAGACCACGTCTGGGACATTGGCAAAAATTTGAGATTTACGTGTAAGACCATGTCTGGGACATTGACATTGTATATAATTTCGTGTAAGACCCTATCTAGGACAGTGGCATCGGTATTCAATTAGATGTAAGACCACGTCTAGGACGTTGGCATTGTATGAGCTTTTTGAGCTATCCGAGTATCCTTATTGATTCCAAATGGTTCAACGGGCAATGTTAAGACGAGACCGAATGTGAAATTGAACTAAATGGCTCAGGTACGAGTAAGGTTTAGATGTTCATGAAAGTAAAGGTAAGTAAAGTTTTACATGATTATATGAATTTACAAGCATGGTAAATGTATATGTGGTTAAGATTGCTTGATTCGGCCTAGTTTAATTGAATTATGTATATTGTTGAAACGATTTATTTGCTTATGACTTACTAAGCTACTTAAGCTTACTGTGAGTGTTCGTTCATTGTTTTATAGATTTTGAAAGCTAGTTACGAGCTCAGGGATCGTCAAGGAACTTCGTCACACTATTGATCGTTATTTCGATATTTTAAAAGCTTGAATTATGAACCTATAGCATGTATAGGCTAGCATTTGTTTTGGTTGGTTTTGAAAGTAGATATATGTATAAGCTAGTCTTAATGTGTTTGAGTTTGAAAGTGTATATAAAAAGCCATGTGAAAATGGCTTGATCATTATGTTTACGTTTGGTTATATTTAATCATGGTTTAAGGTCATTTTGGTATGTTATACGTCCTGTTTTGGGTAATGATATGAATAACTTATAACTAGCTCATTTAATAAGCTTGGTATATGGTTTGATTTGCATATGTTGTTAGTCTTATGATTCGGTTTTGTAATGGAGTAAATGATGAATTTATAGTCGATTGTATAATGGTTATTTTGATTCAATTGTATTGGTTAAGTACACACATATTGTATGTTTGAATGAGTAAGTTTTATGTATAGTTCAGGACGGATGTGGTATGAACTTTTGGAGGCTAAATAAATGAACGATTATAGAGTTGAATGATATGGATGAGCATATGAATTTTGACATGATACATAGCATAAGAAATTGGTATTTTTGAATTCGGTTAATGTACTTGAATATGACTACTCGAATATTGAATTATGTAATGTTAAAATGTGATGGTTGCATGCAAATTAGGTAAGTTTGATTTGTCTTTTGTAGTTTAATGATAAAGTTTACTAAGGAGGAATGGGTAAAATCATAGGTTATTTTTATAGCCGTATGGATGAGTAATGATTTGGTTGTATATTTGTGAAAATTTAATTTGTTATTTAGAATATGAAATAGGTAGGTTGAATTGGTTACATTTGCAATTAAATTTCAGTCTTTTAGAAATATTTGTATGTAATTGTATAATTTTTTCCCATTTTTCTTTGTGGTATAATTCAACTTAAGCTAATATATGCATGTACAAAGCTCATAAATAACATATATTGATATTAGTTAATTTTATGATTTGGTAGGGCTGATTGTGGTTTAAATATGCGCAAGTGGGTAAGTTTTATAATGGATGTATTGTTGTAAATTGAGCATATAAAAGTCTCATATGATTGACGATTAAGTAGGTGTCCAAATGCTTTACTATATAGCCATAAGATTAGGCTAATGGAAATATAATGTATATGTATTACAATATGATGTTTTATAATAGTAAAATATGTTTGGTTAGTTGGTTAAGTAGTACACATGTATGAATGTTATAAATTTGTGATGTATGGTTTCAATCTTGTTATTACAAAACATGTATAATATTGACTTAATTCATGTTAATTGGTTCAAATTTTGGGATTAGATTATTGATTTCGAAATGGTTGTGTTATGAAGTATGATTTGCTTATGTGTGAAGTGGCTAGTGAAACATGACTAGTTTTGGTTGGTTACATAATTAATATATGCAAATTTTGATTTATATGATTGAACTAATGATTGCTATTCAAGTTTTAAAATTATTGGAAATAAACTGATATATATTTTATAAACATGCTAAGTTGTGTTTCGTTTGGTAATGCCTTGTAACCTTAATCCGGCAATGGATACGGGTTAGGGGTGTTATATAATGCATAATTTAGAGCTACCACACAATTTACAATAAGTAAAGATTGATTTTTGTTGTTCATATTTAATTACAACACTATTTTTCTACATAATGTTTTTGTTTCGAACATGAGAAATAGGTTATTTCGTTAAAAATGAGTGGACGAATTAATGTTATTGTTTATTACGACGGTGAAATGCATGCCACCTAGAAAGGGGTCATTTTTTTTATCATAGAGCACAATGTTGTTTACTTTTAACCTGAACAGACAATTACCATAGCTACCTAGAAGAATTAGGCAAAAAATCATCAGATCCAACTAGGTGAGAGTATCGTCACTTAAATATTGGTTTTGTGATTCAGTCGATCCCATCAGATATAATGCTTTCGATATCATAGGCACAAAGGGTTGGATGCGACAGTGTAGACGCATATTGCCAGTGGATCACCAATTCTCAAGTTATATGTGAAGTTTGTAAGCACAAATGAAGGCTTTCGGAGGTCGAGTATGTTCCAGTTCGAGAGGAAGGAACGATAGAACAAGTTGAAAGTCTAAAGATGCAGTTGTGCTCTAGGTTCACTACTTTTTTAGAAAGTTCCCATTATGATATCCCAAAATCATCAATAGGAAGATACTCATCTATTTCTGTTCAACCGCGACAAGCAGAACGTCCAACAGTCAGGGTTTAGTGGTAACACAAAATATTGGACCTTTGCACAACACTCAATTAGTTCTTTTGATTTGAATTTCAGTCAGCCGATGTTCAACGCCGGGAACACTTATAGGGGAATGATATCAAGTTCTAACGATTGGCAATTAGCAGGTGATTTTGGTTGTTTCGACAACTATACAAGAAGGGATATGTACTCCCTACGACGTCCATCAGCGATGGAACATCCAACCTTGAAGAAGCTGGTGAGGTTGAGAAGGGTACTGAATCTGATATCGATCCAATCCAAGAGCCCGATGCTGATGGTTCAAAAATTGCATTATTTTTTTTAACTAGAGTTGGTTTCAACTAAACTAGAAGATGGAGGTTCATACAGTGAAGGCTCGGGCGAAGATACAAAAGAAAATCCACGATTCAAGCGTACTCACCTGCAAAGCACATGCATAATTTGGACCTATCAGTAGAAGATGGGTTGGAGTTTTTAGAACTACCACACAGAAAATCAGGCCATGCGAGTTGTTCGTTGGATTCGGGTGATTTAGAAATGGGGAAAAATTTTCCCTCTAAAGATGGTTTTGTCACTGCAGTGAAATGATACAACATCAAGAAGGAGGTAAACTTTCATATTGTTCTCGATCTTACAAGTTCAAGGTGAAATGTGCAATGCGAGGCAAAAAATATGGGTGGAAAATCATGAAAAAATATACCGCTTCGCATACGTGTGTTGCCGCGGGTATTGCATCAAGAATGTCTTATATTTGAGGTGTTGAATTCTTAATTTTAACATGCTCATGTTGTCGCAAGTATTTCATGGGATCATTCAAAATTGGATTCGGATATGATTGCAGACATAATACTACCTATGGTGAAAGCAAGTCCCAGAGTTGTTGTGTCAGTTTTAATTATAAATATTCATAGCCAGTTTAATTGCACGCCATTGTACTGCAAGGATCGATTGCAAAGTAGAAAGTGTAACGCCCTAAATAAATTAAGTCTATTTTTGTGAAATTTGACACAAAATGTGTATCTGCTTCAATGGTTAAGTGTTCTAGGTGTGTAGAGGTCTTGGGTTCAATTCTCATTTCTGGAAAAAATTTCTTATTTTAAATCCAAGTCTTACCCTTATTGAGTGGGCTTATATTAAATTGTTTGTTAATTCATATAAGAATGAGCCTGTTGGTTCGAGTGGTAAGGAGTTAGTATGTTGGAGGTCTTGTGTTCGAATCCCTACATGAGAGTGGATGTTAATTTTTGCCCAGTTGTCAGATAGAGAGTTTCAGTAGGGTTGGAATACTGAAGTGGTAGGTTCGGTTAGTGGGGAGTTAGAGAGATTTTAGGGATGTGACTAAAAAGGTTAGTTTATTTTATTTTATTGGATTTTAATTTCTTTTTCCCAAATTTTTGTTTTTCCCAATTTCACGTTCTTTTTCCCCATCTCCTACATTGTTTCCTTTTTCTTTCTTTTTCCTTGCATTTGGTCAAAAGGCGGGGGTGGTAAGTCTTTGATTTTGTTTAATCGTTCTGGTGCTTCTAATTGTTGGTTCTACAGTCGGGTTTTTCGAGGGGGCTAGAAAAGATCAATTCTTCTGCAAATTTGGGTTGAGAAGCGTAGTTCGTCAAAGGCTGGTAGTCTCGAGATTGCACCAGTTGTGTACTTCTAACGCAGAAAACTAAGTTTTAGCAAAAGTCCAAAGTACTGTCTATTGACGCCACACGGGCATGTACCTGGCCGTGTACAAGACACGACCGTGTGTTAGTGTGAGTGTAGTCATGTGGGCCACACAGGCAAGGTCAATCTAGGCGTGTGAGCCCACACGAGCATGTGGGCCCATAACTCTGAAATTTTCCCTACGGTCACACGGTTCATTCTGATCGACTGTAGGCTTACTATAGGGTCGGTAAGGGTGTGATATGATATTCTGAAAGTCTACCTTGTGTAGGATTCTAATATGTACATCTGTTCTATTGAATACATAAATGTGATCTGTATATGAGCATGTTTTGCATGATGTTACTGTATCTGTTATTCTGTATCTGTGACTAGGGTAGTTTTGTATATGCAGAGGAAGTGATATGTACGGCGACCTTTCGCCTATATTTTGGTAGCTTGAGTGCATATTATCTATTATGTATCGTATCGACACTATATGGTGTGTAGATATAGGTGGTGTTTTAACCCCACATGGTGTGATGGGATGGTCGGAGTTGGCGTATAGAGGATGGGGGTAGGATTCTATATATCTATACTGCATATCTGATTCTGATATATGTATCTTTAATGGAATTAAGTCCGAATATGAATTTGACGGTATATGTGATTTCTGGATGTGTAACATGTCTATCTCTGTCGGGTTACGAAAACTCACTACTATTTTTTTTATTATGTACAGGTAATCCACAGACTTAGGCAGATCGGTGCAACAGAATCTCACGGTGACCACAAGTTTTGAAATTATTTTTAATTAATGGTTTTCATTTAATTAAGGCTTATTTCTGAGAGTTTTGTAATTAAAGGACTCTCCGGACTGTTTGGATTTAGATTTTTTATTTAACTTTTTAATTGCGATGATTGGCTAAAAATATAGTTTTTACTAAAAATAAATGTTTTCTAAAAATACGAACGAGATTTTCAAATATAACAATTTCTAGACTTCTATTATAAAATATGCTTCAGCAATTGAACTAGTTAAGTAACGTTTTCAGTAATAGTTATAAATGAATATGGGCTATGAAACTAGGATGATTTGTTAAAACCCCTCTCTATAACATCTCCGGATTCGGCCGTAACGTCTAGGCCGAGTTTGGGGTATTACATTTTATCAGAGTTAGGTTGTAAAACTTGGGCTGTGAATTTTGGGTTCCAGAATTGTATTTTAAAAAGAATTGGTTTTAAAATAATTTGGAACACTCTGAGTAAGTATGTGGTACACCAAGTCTCCGGCGCCGATCCTGTAAGTATCTCTGAACTTAGATAGAAACTTTCTGAAGGCACTGTAGTTAGCACTTCCTAAAAACTATACTGAGCTAGTTAGAGACTAAAATCTCTGAAACACTTTTAAACTTCTGATAATTTACACATAAAATATTTGCTAATAAATATTGGAATTGATACATAAAATTTTATAATGTAGACAAATTTGAAATATACGATGAGCGCTCGTGAAACTAGCAGTCATAGTATTCGTGGACACAGTAGAGGCCGTATGAGGGCTCGAGTTGAGTCTTCCTCTTTGGGCAGTATGCCAAATTTAAATATGAGTGAGACACTGGTTTCACCTGCTACAGAGACTAGGTCTCAAAGCCGCACGGCTAGGGACGATGCACTATCCCAGGCCATGTTAAGAGTGTTGGAGAAGGTCGCTAGACCTCGTTTTAGATCCAAGGGTCTTGGGTTGGTAACCAAATGACTCCGGTCTAATGTAGCTGAGCTGTTTAGGGGTGTCATTGGAGCCACTCCTACTATGGATAAGTATTGATTGGAGGCAACTGAGAGGATTATGAACAATATAGATTGTACTCCTGAGCAGAAACTAAAGGGTGCAGTCTCTTTGCTTCGCGACGAGGCATATTAGTGGTGCTTGTCGGTTGAGGAGAGTATTCAACTGGATCGACTGAGCTGAGATTATTTTAAGACTGTTTTCCAGAGGAAGTATGTGGACGCGAGCTATGTTGATGCTCGTAGGCGTGAGTTCATGAATCTTACGCAAGGTGATATATTTGCGGCCGAGTATGAGGCTGAGGTTCTATGGTTGAGCCGCTACGCTCGAGGCATGGTGGCGTCTGAGTATAAGAAATGCATCCATTTTAATGATGACTTGAGGGATAATCTGAGGGTATTGATTTCCCTACAGAGAGAGCGAGAGTTCACAGTTCTGGTGGATAAAGCGAAGATCATCGAGAAGGTTAAGTTTGTGGAGTGCCAAAATAGGGATCGTGAGAAAGGCAAGAATAAGAGGGATTCAGAGCCCTCTAGTTCTGTTCAGAGGCCTAAGAAATGGGCCAAACCTGATGGGCCTGTTAGAGTGGGGATTCTTATCGCTCCTACTGGGATTCAGCCATGTGGTGACTGTGGTAGGTGCCATCTGGGCGAGTGTTGGAGGAGGTTAGGGGCATGTTTGCGGTGTCAGTCTTTAGAGCATCGTATTAGGGAGTATCTATAGTTGAATGATCAGATACAAGCTTCAGGACCGAGTTCTGTATAGCCTCAGAGGGCAGTTTAGCAGCCACTTGGGGGCCATGGACCGGCTAGGGGTGGTAATGGTATGGGCTGAGGAAAGAGAGCACCGGGCAGAGGTGCTAGTCATTCTGAGGCGAGGTAGCCTGCATTGGTTTATACTGCTCGACGCCGAGAGGATACAGACGCTCTTGATGTAATCACGGGTACGTTCTTTATTTTTTATGTTCCTTATACTGCTCTGATAAACGTAGCTTCTACACATTCCTATGTAGCCAACACTATTTTCGAAAACTTGGGGTTCTCTATGGAGTGTACTTCTAATGAGATTACTGTTCTGAGTCTGTTAGGGTAGTCTGTTTGGGTTAATAGACTTTTTAGGAATGTTCCATTAGAAGTGCAAGGGGCTGTGTTTCTGGTGAATTTGCTAGAGCTATCATTTGAGGAGTTCAATTTAATTTTGGGTATGGATTGTTTAGTTGAGCACTGGGTTAGCTTGGATTGTGTAACTAAGAGGGTTATTTTGAGGACCGTGGATGATAAGGAAATAATTATGATCGAAGAGCGTTGAGATTATCTGTCCAATGTGATTTCCGTTCTTGTGGCTGAAAAATTGGTTCAAAAAGGGTATGAGGCGTATATGGCTTTCGTCAGTGTTTTAGTTTTTAGAGACTCTTCTGTTGGGGATATCAGAACAGTGAGAGAATTTTCTAATGTCTTTCCAGAGGAGTTACCAGGTTTACCTCTGAATCGAGAAGCTGACTTCAGTATTGAGCTTCTACCGGGTACAACTCCAGTGTCTATCGCTCTATATCGTATGGCACTGAAGGAGCTTACAGAGCTTAAGGCTCAACTTCAAGAGTTTCTGGATCGTGGTTTCATCCGTCTTAGTGTGTCACCGTGGGGGGCACCTATTCTGTTTGTAAAGAAAAATGATGGTCCTATGAGGATGTGCGTTGACTTACTGGCAGTTGAATAAACTAACTGTGTAGAATAAGTACCCACTTCCGAGGATAAACAATTTGTTTGATCAGTTTCGAGGGGCTTCAGTGTTCTCAAAAATAGATCTCCGTTATGGGTATCATTAGCTTAGAGTTAATGAAATGGATGTTCATAAGACAACATTTAGGACTCTTTATGGGCACTACGAGTTCCTAGTTATGCCCTTTGGTTTAATGAATGCTCGGCCACCTACGCTAAGCAAGTGTCAGTTCTGGTTACGAGAGGTAACTTTTCTAGGGCACGTGATTTTTTCTAAGGGGTTCCGAGTATATCCTAGGAAGATTGAAGCTGTGCTGGATTGGAAACAGCCTAAGAATGTAGATAGGGAATTTTCTAGGTCTCGCGAGGTATTATCTACTGTTTGTCGAAGGGTTCTCCTTGATTGCAGCTCATTTGACTAAGTTTCTGCACAAGGGTGTTTCTTTTGTCTGGACTGATGTGCAACAATCGAGCTTTGAAAAGCTCAAGTCTGTTCTAACTCAGGCTTCTGTTTTGATACAGCCTCAACCTAGCAAAGGGTTTGTGGTGTACAGTGATGTGTTGCATGTCGGTTTGGGATGTGTACTGATGCAAGGTGGTAAGGTTGTGGCTTATGCATCCCGTCTGCTTAAGTTATATGAGGGGAATTATCCGACGCATGATCTCGAGTTAGCTGCTCTGGTTTTTGCGTTAAAGATTTAGAGGCATTTCTGTATTATGAGAGGTATATCATCTACACTGATCACAAGAGCCTCAAATACCTCTTTACTTAGAAGAAGTTGAATCTTAGACAACATCGTTGGATTGAGCTGCTCAAAGATTATGACTGCACGATAGAGTATCATCCTAGTAAGGCCAATGTGGTGGCCGATACTCTCAATCGTAGAGCGATAACTGATATGAGAGCGATGTTCGATCGTCTTAGTCTGTTAATTGATGGAGGTCTATTGGCCAAGTTGCAAGTTAAACCAACTAGGATGGACTAGATTCGGGATAAACAGTTAGGGGATGAGTACCTAGGTTTGCGATTTTGTCAGATTGAGAGTGACAATACTTCTAATTTTGGGCTGAATAAAGATGGTTTTTTTTTGTTTTTGAGGTCAGGTTTGTATACCAAATGATTCTGATCTAAAACAGTCGATTCTGAGAGAGATGCATAGTAGCCCTTATGCTATGCATCCCGGTGGTAATAAGATGTATCGGGATCTCTGTGAACTATATTGGTGGCCCAGTTTGAAATGTAATGTGACGAATTTTGTTGCTTGTTGTTGGAGGTGCCACTAAGTTAAGGCTGAGCACCAATTGCCTTCGGGTTTGTTACAACCCTTTAAGATTCCTTTATGGAAATGAGAACGAGTGATGATGGATTTCGTCAGTGGGTTGCCTTTGACACCTACTAAGAAGGATTTTGTTTGGGTCATCGTGGATCGATTGACCAGGTCCGCTTATTTTATTCTGGTTTAGACTACATGGGGTTCCGATTTTGATAATTTATGATAGGGGTCCTCGCTTCACTTCTTGGCTTTGGAAGTAACTGCATGAGGCTCTAGGTTTGAGATTGGACTTCAGTATTGCATTCCATCCTCAAATTGATGGTCAATCTAAGAGGGTGATTCAGATACTGGAAGATATGCTTCAGAGTTATGTGATTGATTTCTAAGGTAGTTGAGAGGATTTTCTACCGCTAGCTGAGTTCGCCTACAATAATAGTTTTTAGTCTAGCATCCAGATAGCACCTTACGAGGCTTTCTATAATCGTAAGTGTCGTACTTCACTATGTTGGACTGAGTTGGGTAAGCGTCGGGTTTTGGGTCCTGAGTTGGTTTTCGAGACTAAAGATAAGGTTAGACTGATTCGGGATTGTCTAAAGGCGGCTTCTGATAGACAGAAATCTTATGCGAATCTGAAAGGAGAGATATCAAGTATTGTGTGGGTGACTTCATTTTTCTTAAGGTTTCTCCTTGGAAGAAAGCTCTGAGGTTCGGTCGTAAGGGCAAGTTGAGCCCTAGGTTCATTAGATCGTATCAGATTCTAAAGCGTGTAGGACCGGTCGCTTATCAGTTACAGCTACCTCTAGAGTTGGACCGTATACATGATGTCTTGATGTTAAGGCGGTACAAGTTTGATCCATCTCACGTTGTCTCTATTGAGGAGATCAAGGTTAGATCGGATTTGGCTTTTGAGGATATTAAGGTGCTGAGGAGGAAGTCCATTCCATTGGTTAAGGTTATGTGATGGAATCATGGCACTGAGGAAGCCACGTGGGAACCTGAGGACTCGATGCGTCAACAGTATCCTCATTTATTTTGATCAGGTAAAATGCGAGGCTGAAATTTCTTTTAGGGGGTAAAGTTGTAATGCCCTGAATAAGTTAAGTCTATTTTTGTGAAATCTGACATAAAATGTGTATCTGCTTTAGTGGTTAAGTGTTCTAGGTGTATGAGAAGTCTTAGGATCAGTTTCCACTTTTGAAAAAACTTTGTTATTTTAGATCCAAGCCTTACGCTTATTGAGTGAGCTTATATTAAATTGTTTGTAATTCATATCAGAATGAGCCTGCTGGTTCGAGTGGTAAGGAGTTAGTGTGTTGGAGGTCCTGTGTTCAAATCCTTGCGTGAGCGTGGATGTTAATTTTTGCTTGGTTTTCTGATAGAGAGTTTCGATGGGGCTAGAATACTGAAGTGGTAGGTTCGGCTTAGTGGGGAGTTAGAGAGATTTTAGGGATGTGACTAAAAAGGTTAGTTTATTTTATTTTATTGGATTTTAATATCTATTTCCCAAATTTTTGTTTTTCCCAATTTCATGTTCTTTTTCCCTATCTTCCACATTGTTTCCTTTTTATTTCATTTTCCTTGCGTTTGGTCAAAGGGCAGGGTGGTAAATTTTTTATTTTGTTTAATCGTTCAGGTGCTTCTAATTGTTGGTTCTACAATCGGGTTTTTCGAGAGGGGCTGGAAACGATCAATTCTTTAGCAAATTTGGGTTGAGAAGCATAGTTCGTCAAAGGTTTTGGTAGTCTCGGGATTGCAAGTGCTATAAAAATGAACCAAGTGTGTACTCTTAACTCAAAAAACTAAGTTTCGACAAATGCCAAAAGTGCTGTCTGTCGACGCTACACAAGCGTGTGCCTAGCCGTGTGGTTGGCTGTGTGCGAGACACGACCGTGTGTTTGACGAAGGCATGGTCGTTACAGGACATGGTCGTGTGATGGTGTGAGTGTGGCCGTGTGGGCCACATAGGTTAGCTAAAGTTAGGCATGTAGGCTACAAGGGCATGCCACACGGGTGTGTGGGTTATGGGACAGGTCGTGTGGGCCACACTGGCAAGGCCAATCTAGGCATGTGGGCCACACGGGCATGTGAGCCCATACGGACATGTGGCCTAATAACTCTAAAATTTTCCCTAGGGTCACACGGTTCGTTCTGATCGACTGTGGGCCTACTGTAGAGTCGATAAGGGCTAACCGAATCCTAAATTATGTGATATGATATTTTGATAGTCTGCCTTGTGTAGGATTCTAATATGTACATATATTTTGTTGAGTACATATATGTGATTTGTATATGAGTATGTTATGCATAATGTTACTGTATCTGTTATTCTGTATCTATGACTGGGGGGTTTTGTATATGCGGATGAAGTGATCTGTACGACGACCTTTCGCTTATATTCTGGCAGGTTGATTGCATATTATCTGTTATGTGTCGTATCAACACTATATGGTGTGTAGGGATGGGTGGGTGTTTTTAACCCCACATTGTGTGATGGGATGGTCAGAGTTAGTGTGTAAAGGATGGGGGTAGGATTCTGTATATCTGTTCTGCATATCTGATTCTAATATATGTATCTATAAAGGACTTAAGTCTGAATCTGAATTTGACTGTATAGGTGATTTTTGTATGTATAGCATGTCTATCTCTATTGGGTTACACATTGAGTTTACGAAAACTCACTGCTATTTTTTTCTGTTTTGTACAGGTAATCCACAGACTTAGGCGGATCGGTGCAGCGGAGTCTTACGGTGACCATAAGTTTTTTAATTATTTTTAATTAATGGTTTTCGTTTAATTAGGGCTTATTTTTGGGAGTTTTGTAATTAAAGGACTCTCTGGACTATTTGGATTTATTTTAGATTTAGATTTTTTTATTTAACTTTTTAATTACGACGGTTGGGTAAAAATATGGTTTTTACTAAAAACAAATGTTTTCTAAAAATACGAACGGGATTTTCAAATATAATGATTTCTAGTCTTTCGTTATAAAATATGCTTTGGCAACTGAAGTAACATTTTCAGTAATAGTTATAAACAAATATGGGTTATGAAACTAGGTTGATTTATCAAAACCCTTCTCTGTAACATCTCTAGATTCATCCGTAACGTCCAGGACGAATTTGGGGTGTTACAGAAGGCATTGGAGAATATGCATAATGGGTGGGACGCATCATACAATAATTTGTGGCAATGGTGTCAGGTACTAGTGAGGTATGTTCCAGGTTGCATAACTATTTTGGAAATGATACCTAAGTACTAGAATGATCGGTTGCTCCATGGATTCTTAGTGTTCCATCATTTCTTCTAGACTTTCAAGCAATGTTGATAGACGTTCTAGTACTATAAGCCACTGGTACAAATCAACGGTACCTTTATGCATAGGAGATATGCTCATATATTGTTGTTGGCTGTGGCACAAGATGACAATAAAAAAATACTGTCTGTTGATTTGCAATCACTCAGGGTAAGCTAGTAGAAGATTTGGATTTCTTTATGTGTAGGTTGAGGAGGCATGTTTTCCCCTAACCTGATATATGCGTCATCTCCAATAGGGGACTTAAAATACTGGTTGCAATTGAATGGTAGGGAAGCCTTTGGGATTACACACATCATAGGTATTATCTAAGAGATGTTGTAGTGAATTACCCCAGACAACACGATTTTGCAACTCAGCGCACACAACTGATAACAATGGGTATGTATTCATCACTATTTCAATTGTTTGACATTTAACCAGTCAACAAATGTTGGACATTATGGATAAATTATTCACTTTTATCGACAGGGAACGAGCTCGTGAAACACTATTTTCATGAAATATTTGAAAACTTACCGGCCATTAACAGTGTCAGGGCGGATTGCCTCTCTAATATATCATTTGATCAATGAACAGAATCATATGATGGGGGTCCATGATAAGAGCACATGATGACAATCCTGACAGAATGCATCAATTATGTATTCAAGGGAACACGTCATTTGTTGATAACCTCAGTTGTCAAAGAAACATGTTTTAGTTTGGCTGAACTTTTTCTAAAGTAAATGGAAAAATATGCTGGACAGATGAAGGGTGGCCATATTTGGAATAAGGATGTACGTAAAGAAATTAGGAAGGCTACAACATGAGAAAATTGTATACATCCAGTGTGTCACTCGTACAAAAACCTATTGTTTTGGGATATGGAATTTGATAGACCCAACCGAGGTATTGGTGGGGGAGCATACCATGTACACTTGAGAGAATGGACTTGTGACTGTAGGAGATTTGACGCACTTTATTTTTCATACGCTCATACAATTGTAGCATGGGCAATCAACGTTTGGATCACATAAGCTTTGTGGACGAAGTGTACAAACTAGAAAACATGTATAACATGTGGAGAAACTTATTCCTTGTAACACTTCTTACCCATATCCGTCGCCGGAACAGGGTACGAGACATTACCGGACTTAAACATCCACATTCATGCAAAAATCTGGCCATAAAATCTCTTTTAATTCAAAGCCTTTCAAACACATCTATGTCGTCCCTTATTTGGGTCTACGAAGCCTAAAACATTCATCAGAATTGATTCGGGACTAAACCTAGAACTTTGAGAAGTTTCAGAAAAACTTAGAAAATTTTCCCATGAAACAGGGTCACATGCCCGTGTGGACATAAGGACACGCCAGTGTGCCTTTGACACGCCCGTATCCTTAGGCAGTGTAACTTTCTGTTTATGATGTCAGCATGCACATCAAACTGCACGACCGGGCCACACGCCCATGTCTACAGGCAGTGCCCCTCACACGGTTGAGACATATGGCCGTGTCTCAGCCCGTGTGGCCAACACTTAGGCTATTTTCCAAGCCTTCATGTTACCCATAATATCTTACAACCTTATGCACAACAAAGTCTCAACTCATGGCATCATTTTAGTGATTAAACACTCTTTATTAAGACATATCCTTAACATTAACATGTCCTCTTACACGTAATGCATCTACTCATGCAATACCAAGTCTAGATTCCTTATTTCACATTCATTAGACTTGTAATTTTGATGACCATTTTTACCATTATACTCTGGTTACCAAATTATCCATCAAGCACTCATGTTTAAATCATTATCATGTTGTGTTTATAACATGCAATTACTAAATAACTATGACCACCTCAAGTGGTCATAGAGCATACATCAAACACACATGTCATATTATTAACCATGCATGGCAAACAAATATAATCACATTATAAACATTAGACATGACATGAATAGCTAGGCTTACAAGCCATAATCAATATAAGCCACATCTCATGGCCATATACATATAACTCAATATAATCCAACATATTTGGCCAAAGCAAAATAATACATGTCAATCAACTAGATCCCTATACATGCCACTCACTTGAAATTTCTAAAATATACTTTATTATTCCAAAGGTAGCGACTTGATAGTGTGATGCTGCTTCCGATGATCTCCAACCCCGAGCTAACCTGAAAACACTAAAGAAAGGAAAGGAAGGGAGTAATCTTTATAGCTTAGTAAGACCGTATGAAAATAATAAGCAATTTATCAACTTGCTTCTCATGGTAGTACAACCCTATTCGCATTTTTACTCATGTTCTAGTCAAGCTATTTTCTCAAGTCACAGTCACTAAATCATCTATATCTGGAGCTACAAAACTCCAAATTAAGTTCTTCTAATTTTCTTTGAAACTATACTCACATATCTCCTTACCATAAAATTTTCAGAATTTTTGGTTTGGCCAATTAGTAAAGTTTATTCCTTAAAGTTACCCTTTTTTTGCTGTCTGACGGTTCTGACCCCTCTTTACTAAAAATTAATCATCTCATAATACGGGACTTGGATGATGCTCTTGTATATTTCTCTGGAAAATAAACTCATTAAGAATTCTAAAAATATAAATTATAACCCATAACTATTTTTTTTTACAATTTTCAATGATTTTCTCAATTCAAAATTGGGGATATCAAAGTCATTCTGAATCTGTCTCACATCAATTTAAATATTTCATAATATGAAACTCTTTTTCTTACACTGTTTTCTTCTATGTGAAACTAGACTCATAGGGCTTTAATTTCATATTTTATTCAACCTTTAACTTAGTTTCCATAATTTTTGGTGGATTTTCAAAGTCAGACTATGGCTACTGTCCAAAACTGTTTTAGTGTAAATTAACGATACTAAGTTTATCACACTATATTAATTCATTTTCACCACATTGGTAAGGTTACATATTCATACATCATAAGTATGGACCTATAATCACAAGGTCATCACAAAATCATTCTTATAGGCATGAATTTCCTATTTACATCTTCACCAAATGTGCATCATAAACTGAAATCATTTCTCATGAGCTTGGCATACATACCTGTGTTACTCAACATATTCATATTCATTCCTTACTAATCATATAACATGAACTGAATTCTCATCTCATCAATTTCATGTAAGTACCTGTACCACTCACAATATGGTCATAACCTTTCTCAATTAGGTCAAACCGTAACCCTCACCGTTGAACCATTCAGAAAGCTATCGGATATTCACAAAGCCTCAAACATAGGGTATAATGCTGATGCCATGTCCCAAACATGGTCTTACACTGGCTCATCCATCAAGTCGATGCCATGTCCCAAACATGGTCATATACTGACTATCTAAATCGAGGCCGACGCCATGTCCCAGACATGGTCTTACACTAGCTCTTACATATCCATGCTGATGCCATGTCCCTGACATGGTCTTACACTAACACATCTCGTAGCCGATACATGTCCTAGACATGTCTTACATTGGCTTACATCTCGAGGCTGATGCATGTCCCAGACATGTCTTACACTGGAACACAAATAACCTGAATACCATGGCATGAATATCCGAATTGTTTCTTAAGGTTCAAACGAGAATTTTACTATCTCAATATTCATCAAACATAATCGTTTCCACGACCAAGCAATTCATGCTATACCAATTTAAACACATATATTAACAATATAGTTGTACTATTTGCATACAACTTACTCATTTCAATGGAATATCATATTCCATCAAATCTCTTAGCACTCAATCAACACATAAATGTTATTTACATTTGACATCACTTTCTCATATACAATATCATCAACCTAAACTTTAATACAATCATGGAAAGATAGATTTTTAAGTATAATAATAATGGAATAAATATCATGCTCATTTAATCACACGGACTTACCTCAATTGCAATTTTGGCTAATTATTCTCCTTTTGTCCTTAACCACACACTTTCTCGATTTAAATCCAAATCTCAATTTTCTTGATCTAACATGATGAAATTCACTCATTTAATCACTAAATAAATTTGGACAATCAAAATTCACATTTTTTGCAAAATGACCATTTTGCCCCTAGACTTTCGCAAAATGACCATTTTACCCTTAGGCCCAGAAATTGATTTTTATCGAATTTCCTTATTAGCCAAGCCTAACCGACCAATTATTACTCTTATGAAAACCCCAAATTCCCACTATTTCACACCATTACAACCTATTTTATAACTTTTACAAAATGGTCATTTTAGGTGTTTTCCATGAAAATCCTTTCACAAAAGTTGTTTATTACACAACCAAGACTCATATTCTTCCATAAAATTTTAGTTAACAACACACATGCTTTCATGGAAAAACCCTAAACTCTCAACCATGTTGCGAAATAGTCCTCTCAATAGCTAGATTAAGCTTTAGGGGTTCAAAAAATGTAAAAATCATCAAGAAAAGTCATCAAAATCACTTAATTGCAAGGGATTGGAAGTTGCTTAAAATTTGAGCTTTCAAAACCCCTATTTTTCTGGTATTTTCAGTGGGGGAAGGAAGAAAGATGAAAAGATGACATCTTTTTCTTTTTGTTTTATTTTAATGCCAAAAAAAAGCTACCTAATATGCACAACTTTGACTTTTCAAACTCTTTCTCTCTATGGCCTGCCAAGCACCCTATTTAGGGTCTATTTTTACTTTAAACACCCTAAATTTTGGTTCTCTAGCTATTTAACATATTTAGCTAGCAAAACAAAACTTTTTCCCTTTATGAGATTTAGTCCTTTTTCGCAATTAAGCATGAAATCGCTAAAATTATTTCACCAAAACTTTCATGCACTCATATAATAATGCTATAACACATAAAATATCTTTAAAAATAATTTCTATGTCCTCAGAAGAGTGGTTCTGAAACCATTGTTCTGACTAGGCCCAAAATCGGGCTGTTACATTCCTATTGTTCTAGATGAAAGTATGTGGCCGTCGAAATCGAACACTCCATTCAAGTTGTTACCCAAAATATCATTGCGTCGCAAACCAAAAGGTTGACCGACATCGACTCAAATACGTGACAACATGGATATTCAGGAGAATATAAACCAACTAAGGTTATGTAGGTGGTGTAGGTAACCAAGGCATACAATGTCGTCATGTCCACATCGACAGAATGATTTAAGGACAACACCTCATTAACATATTTATTAATTTGTTGATTTTTTCATTCATACTCAAATTTTTTGTAATTTATAAACGCACATTTTTATTATTCTATAGAAAATAATAAAATATACAATTTTGTTCCATTTTTCCCATGCAGACTTGATTTAATAATATGAAATGACAACACAAACAATTTTGATGCAAAAACAATATTTATTTAAAAACATTTCATATCCAATATCGATACAATCTTATCGACTATAACTTAGCTAAACAATTAAATTTACATGAGAAGTACAAAAAAATTAATCATTCATATCCTCAGCCAGAATGTCTGCCACATTGGGGTGGTCGATTGTTGCGACCTAAATTTGTTTTTGGTTTTAGTTGTGGTCTCGACCTCTCTTTTTCTTCGCCTTCATTTGTACTTGATTGTGATCGGTTGCTCCTCGATTTCTATCACGTATCCTTGTTTTAGAAACATGTGGTTGCAAAGATTTCCACCTTGGTAGAACAATGATCCTAGAGGTGCTTATGACCCCATTTATGACACCTATACATCGTTGTTAAATCCATTGTCATCTGAAACATCGATAGCATTGACGTATAATATATCAAGGACGAAGGTCCAAAAATAAAACCTGGTATTGATGTAAAAACAAAAAATGTGGTGCAATAAATGATGCTTGTGTAAAAATGACGAGGTTAGTGAAAATACCAAAATAAGTCAAGCCATACTGACTAGGGGATGGTGTGGCCACTGGTGTTGGTTCTTACGTAGGTACAGATAACGGACCCACCTCAGTAGTTGCTCCAAACCTAGGATGCCTAGGCGCCCGTCGTGGTCTCTTTGTATGTAGTTGCCTACCCCTCGCCGCTTCTGCTAGTAGGTATGGCTTGCCACGGACCCTAAACCATAACATGTACTCTAGAGCGATAATGGCCTCACAAGTAGTTAAAAGCTCATACTTATTATTCCAAATGTTGATATATTCCGTATATAATGTAAGCCAATTATAACAACCTATTTTTGGGTCAAATCGGAATAGTGGTTTCGGGACCACAAATCCAAAGTATAAATATTTATTTTATTATTTCTTTAAGGTCTACAACATGATATAATAATTGTATGAAAATTTCGTTAAGAAATTTTATCGATTGAGTGCTCAATTTGACTAGAAGTACTAAATTGCAATAGGTGCAAAAATTGAATTCTATAAGTTAAAGGTGTCTAATTGTTATGAAATTTTAATTGGAGGTTCTTAAATGACAATTAGACCATTATACCTTTGTATGGACAAAAATGAACATGGTTAGGTGAAATTTCAAAGTTATGCATTAAGGGTATTTTAGTAATTTGGCTAATAAGGACAAAATTAACTAAATAAAAGATGTCCATCTTCTCAATTTCATCCCCCCATAGCCTAAATTCACGAGTCCATATCTAGGGTTTTGGCCACTTTCAAGCTCTATTGTAAGTTCATTCTTGCCCTGTTTTTAATGATTTCTATATTTTTGAAGTTGTCTTAACCTAATCTAGCCTTTCCAAGGACTAATTTGAAGAAAGATTAAAGTTTAAAATTTGAGCCATGATGAATATGTGTGTATTTTGATGTTTGATGTAGAAATTACATGTTTGTTGTTTGTTAAATGACTTTTGTAGAATGAGTTCCGGTAAAAACGTCAAATAGGGACTTATATCTAAAAGTCTATAAAATGTGTAGAAAAGTGTGAATAAATGAGAATTGTGGGCTTTTATGAGTACAAAAAACATTAATCTAGGCTTGGGTTGTAAATAAATTGGAAGAAATTCATTTTACGAGCCTAGGGACTAAATTGTAAAATGTTGAAAAGTTAGGGAAAAAATGTAAATTTTACCATAATTTGTTTTTAGGCTGAATTAAATAATGTGATGATTAAATAAGTTAAATGTGGTATTAAAGATCAAGAAAAATGAAGTTCAGGTCTAGATCGGGGGAAAACCAAAGTAATTAACGAATAGATCTCTTTGGCCGTTTTTATAACCGAGGTAAGTTCGTATGTTAAATAAGCTTTATTATAATTGTATTTTTTAGTGCTTTAATATTGTATGAATTGTCTAAACGACTCTATGGACACGTCCGACGATGTTTTGGCAAGTGAGAAATCCCAATCGAACCTTAGGAATAGATTAGGATATAAGTGATATGTCACTAGGGTTTTATGTTATGTGATCCGGGTGCTGGTCCTGTACGTCTTACCGGTGGATGAGTATACCGGCATATGTTGCGGTTACTTGACAACTTGTGTGAGCAGCACTGAGTAGCTACTTCGTGACTGACAGCTTGTGTGAGCAGGCCCGTTGTTGGCTCGTGAGCGAGCGTATATGTGATATGAGATAGAGGTAGCAATGACTACAAATGTGGCACCTTGTGTGCAAGGTTTCCTGAGTATCCAAACTTATTATTTTGAGTGGTTCATTGGGTATGTTAATGATAAGAATAAATATGAAGCTATTACGAGATGGTACAGGTATGTACGCAACGCTTATGTTAAGAAAATTTATGGAATGATGATTTCAAGGCAAGTTGTGATGGAATGAATTATGGTTATGAGATTTTGGTAAATTGCATTACCTTATGTTAAATTACTTGCATGTTAATGTATGGTAAGGTTAGCTTATTTCTTTCATACGAGCTTACTAAGCTATATAGCTTACTCCGTTTTATTTTTCATGTTTTATAGTGTCACCAAGCTAGCTCGGATTGGAGATCATCGGAGTTCACATCATATTAACAAACTGTTATTTTAGGTACCGATGATTTTAAATATTTTGAGAATATGACATGTATAAGGACTTGGTCATTTTGTTATATGTGTCATTATGAATTTGGTCAAATGTATTGGCTTGTAATTGTCAAAGGCTTGATGTGTTATTTGGCCATGTAACTTGGCTCATTTTGGTTGAATTGGTTGTAAGATATATATATTCATGTATGCATGCATGTGTAATTACCTCTTGTGTGATTTGGTTTATAAATGCTGGGTAAATGGTTGAATGTGGCTTAATGGTTTTGTTGTTGAATGGTTAAGATTATCTCATTGATATGATAGGAAAACTAAGTAAAAAATTTTGCATTTTATTGATAGCCATATTAGAAGTTGTGGAATGTGATATTTGGTAGGATTTGGTTTGGCAAAATATGATGTTGTAAATATGTTGAGTGTGGATAGTGAAATGACATGATTTGGCCTTGTTTGTGGATGTTTTGGTTGCCTAAATATGCCATGATTTATGCCATTAAGATTGTGGGTGTGCATGTGCAAATGAGGGTGACAAATGGCTTAGTAAATAGCTTTTATTTTGTCAACACGGGTAGACACACGGACGTGTGCCTAGGCCGTGTGTGACACACAGCTTGCCCCAAGGGAATGTGTTCTGGTCGTGTGTCCCCTGTACCTTAATTTTGAGAAACAAATTGCTCAAAATTGAGCACACGGGCCTGTGTCTCAGTCGTGTGAGTGTGTCCCAACCGTGTGAAGTCTGCACCTATTTTATGTGTAACATCCCTTACCCGTATTCAATGCTGGAACAAGATATGAGGCATTATCAGACTTACAAAGTGAGCAAACATACAATTCTAGGTCATAAAATTTCATCCAAATTAAAACCATTTGCATTCAATCATAAAGTCCCTAATACGAGCCTACAATGCCCAAAACATGCTTCGGAAGTGGTTTGAGACTAAACCGAGCACTTAGGAAATTTTTACAAAACTTAAATATTTTTTGCTATGAACAGGGGTCATACGCCCGTGTGGCTTTGGACACTCCCGTGTGGGCAGACTGTGTGGTCACACACGCCCATGTCCCTAACCTGTATAACTCTCTGTTTTGCAATGCATGAATAAAATGATGTCACACGGCCAAGTCACACGCCCGTGTGTCAGGCCGTGTGGTAAATTATATTTTCATAAATTAGGTGCAGACTTCACACGGTCGGGACACACGCTCGTGCTTGAGGCTGTGTCCCTCACACGGCTGAGACACACGCCCGTGTCTCTACCCGTGTGCTCAATTCTAAGCATTCTCTTTCTCAAAATTAAGGTGCAGGGGACACACGGCCAGAACACATGCCCATGGGGCAGACTGTGTGTCACACACGACCTAGACACAAGCATGTGTGTTTACACGTGTGGACAAAATAAAGGCTATCTACCAAACCATTTGTCACCCTCATTTACTCCTACACACACACAAATTCAATGGCATAGTCCATGGCATGTTTAAGCAACAAAAACATCTATAATCAAGGCTAAATCATATCATTCATTACCAACACTTAACATATTTACTATAGCATAATTTACCAAATCAATTCATTCCAAACTCACATTCACAAGTATCAACATGAATACTTTCATTATTCATAATTCTACTTAGGTTTCCTAGCACACCAAAGATGTAACACCCCCTACCCATGTCTGACGCTGGGACCGAATACGAGGCATTACCGGACTTAAACATGCACACAAACGAAAACCGGCCCTAAAATTTCATTTAATTCAAAACTGTTTAGACACATGCATAACGTCCCTAATTTGGGTCTACGAAGCCCAAAACATACTTTGCGAACGGTTTCGGGACTAAACCGAGAACTTACGAAAACTAAGAAAATTTCACTCAACAACAAGTCTTTCATTTTAAACATATTTCACTTTAACCAACATCCATGACTATCAACCTCAACACAAGATATTAGCACATACATGAGTTTAATAACATTCAATATCATCTATTTTAATACCAACGTATCATTTGCCTACCATCATGTATGTAATGTACATTCTTACATTAACTAGAACTAGATATGCCAAATCTTATTCTCGTTTAATTCCATCTTACCGTGGTTACCAATTTGTCCATTAAACATTCATGTTCAAGGCATTATTACTTATTTACATTTAATTCATGATCCATAGGTATGCATTCAACTTACCTAATGTATCACCAATCATGCACAACAAACAAAGCTAACTACCTCATCACACCAGAAACATAGAACATGACATGATTAATTAAGCTTACAAACCATAGTGAATATGGGCCACATCCCATGGCCATATACGATAACTCAACGTAGATCAATAGGTTAGGCCAAATCATAATAATAATACATGTCATAAAACTAGCTTCCTATACATGCCACTCACTTGATATTTCTAATATTTGAATTAATTCTCCCAAAAGTGATAGTTTGATAGTGTAATTCTGCCTCCGACGATCTCCAACCCCGAACCGACCTGCCAATACTAAAGAAATGGAGAGGAGGGGTAAGCTTTACGCTTAGTAAGTCCATATGAAATTAATAAGCAATTACTAACATGCTTTTCAAGATAAAACACTATAATTGTACAATTACAAATGTTCAGGTTAAGTTGTTTTATCGAGTTACAGTTACTTAATCATTTATATCTAGATCTACAAAACTCTAAATTAAGTTCCGTTAATTTTTCTTGAAACTAGACTGATATACCTTTCTCCCATAAAATTTTCAGAATTTTTTACATAGCCAATTAGTACAGTTTATTCATTAAAGTTTATTCTGTTTTAGTGTTCGGCTACTCTGACCTCTGTTCACTACGAATCAATTTTCTCTCTGTACAGAATTCAAAGGGCTATGCAAGTTATTTTTATTAAAAATAGACTAAATAAGGAATCTATAAATGTAAATTATAACTAATAATTTTTTTTTCACAATTTTTAGTGAATTTATAAAATAGGAATAGGGGATCTCAAAGTCATTCAGACTCTGTCTCACAAAAATTTAAATATCTCATAACATAAAATTCAATTGCATGTACGTTTCCTCTATGTGAAACTAGACTCATTGAGATTTAATCTTATATTTTATTCAGACCCTAACTCAATTTCCACAATTTATGGTGAATTTCTAAATTTGCATCATTGCAGTAACCCAAAACTGCCAAGGCTAAATTTACTCAATCACAACTTCCATCCATCATGGAAAGAACACATAATTATGCTTCATAGGCATAGATCAATAATCTCAATGTCATCAAGTATCAAGACTTATTCCTCATCATGTCATTTTCATAGTATTCACCAATACTACATACATCATATATCAAGGCATCACACATAAGTTTAGTGTACATACCTGTACAACTTGATATTTAACTTAAGAACATACTCACCAATGGCTTGTCTCATTGGGACCATTATCGAATACTCCATCAAATTATCCGTTGAACACTTGGAATATAATCGAATACACGAAAGCCTGCAGCTAAACAAACTCAATAGCCTGCGGTTTATGTAGCAAAGCTACCATAATCTCACCCATAATGAACTCGGAACGCAACTCAACGAGCTCGAGTGTTCGCATACATAATGAACTTGGAACACAACTCAATGAGTGCATCCATAGGTGAACTCAAAATGCAACTCAACGAGTTCGAATGCCTCATAATTCTCATGAACTCAGACCACACCTCAATGAGTTCGGATCTCAATTTCCTAGTGGCATGTACTATTCCTAAGGTTCAAACGGGCTCTTTCCTCGATCATACGCCTTTGCCATCTTTCTCGTGATGTCAATATTGTTACTCCGGTGGCAACTCATATTTTTCAAGTATTCCACATAATTTGTATAATAATTCAACAATAATCATAGCATGCAACAATTCGTAAACAATAATCATCATACCATTATCAATACATCAACAACGTATAGTAATGTTGCATCATTTACATAATATCAAATTATTCACATATATGTATACTTAAAATTCATGTAATATCATAACACTAACATTAAAATACACATTATATTATTAAAATCATATGAACTTACCTCGTATGCGAAAATGGTTATTTTTACCATTTTGTCCACAACTTGGTATTTTGCCGATTTTAGCCCGAATTTCGATTTTCCTTGCTCTATCATTTCAAATATAGCCTAATTAGGACTCATATTATTCAAATCAACCCAAAATCATATTTTGGAAAAATTACAATTATGCCCCTAAACTTTCACATATTCACATTTTTACCCCAAATCTCGTAAATTAAACTTCATCCTATTTTCTTATGTTTTATGACATGCTAATCATTTTCCCTTCTATAGCAACATCAAATTCTCACTCTAACATGTATTTATGAACATTAGGTATTTTTACCGATTATATCATTTTACTCGTTTTCAAATAAATTCGCTTAGCAAAAGTCATTTATCTAACACCCAACCTTCATTTTCTATCATTAGACATCAAAATACATGCATATTATTCATGGGTAAATTTTTAGACATGAACCTTAGCTCAAATTAATGGTAGAAATAAGTAGAACAAGTTACCGGGATTTCAAAAATATAAAGAACTTTAAAAACGGGGCAAAAATGGACTTACAATCAAGCTTGGAAGTTTTAAAAACCCTAGCCATGTCTTCCATCTCTATATACGGTTATTGCATGAGAAAAATGAAGAAGATGACATCTTTTTCTTAATTATTTTAACTTTATTTACCAATTTACTAAAATACCCTTAATGAAAAATAAATAAAAACATACCATGCCATGTCCATCTTTGTCCACTAATTACAAAATGGGCTATTTGCCATTTAAGGACCCCCAATTAAAAAATCCATTACTCATAAGTACTTAGTACCTTTGTAAACTAGAATACACATTTTGCAACTTTTACAATTTAGTCCTTTTGACTAAATTGAGTGCCCGAACGTCAAAATTTTTGAACGAGGTTTTCGCGAAATTATTCCGTAAAATCGTACACCATAAAAATATAATAAAAATAAAATTTTCTTCATCGAATTTGTGGTCCCGAAACCACTGTTCCAACTAGGCCCAAAATCAGGATATTACAAAAGAACCCATCTTATCCATTTCACAACAAGTCATTTAACCATAATAAACACATAGCAACCCATTACAAAACTCATAAACAAGAAGGCATTAACACATACACTTATCTAAATAGGCATACAATCATTTTAGCCAAAATAAGTCAATTACATGGCTAAATACCAAATCACCGTAAACAAATATAAGCCAATACATTTGGCTAAATCAAATGACACATATAACAAAATGACCAAGTCCCTATACATGCCATACTCTCAAAATATTTTAAAAATCATCGGTACGCAAATGGCAGTTTGATAGTGTGACGTGACTTCTGATGATCTCCAATCCCGAGCTAGCTTGGTGACACTATAAAACATTGAACATAAGATGAAGTAAGCTATATAGCTTAGTAAGCTCGTATGAAGAAATAAGCAACCTTACCATTCATTTATCATGCAAGTAATATAACATAAGATAACATAATTTACCATAATCTCATGATCATAATTCACTTCCATCACTACTTACTTTGAAATCGTCATTTAACGAATTTATAATCATAAGCTTCGAGTACATACCTGTACCATCTCGTAACAAATTTACACTTATTCTCATCTTTAACATACCCGTGAACCACTCGGAATAATAATGTCGGATACTTGGGAATCTAGCACACTAAGTGCTTATGCCAATGCTACCTCAATCTCATATCGCATAATTTCTCTCTCTCGAGCTAATCAATGGGCCTGCTCACATAAGCTGTCAGTCAAGACGTAGCTACTCGATGTTGCTCACACAAGCTGTCAAGTAACCGCAACATATGCCGGTATACTCAGCCACCAGTAGGATGTATGAGACTAGCACTCTAATCACATAATCACATAACACATGGTAACCCTAGTGACATGTCACTTGTATCCTAATCTATTCCTAAGGTTCAAACGAGATTTCTTGCTTATCGAACCATAATCGAACTCGTTCGTAAAGTTAAACTCATCCACACAATCAATCATACAGTTCATGCAATATTAAAGCATTTAAATACAAATATATTACAGCTTATTTAACATTCGAACTTACCTCGATTACAAAAATGGCTATTAGTTCGATTTAGACCACAACCTTTCCCCGGTCTAAACTCAAACTTTATTTTTCTTGATCTATAATATCAAATTTAACTTATTTAATCATCACATTATTCAATTCAACCCAAAAACACACTATGGCAAAAATTTCATTTTTGACCCTAACCTTTTGTCATTTTTACAATTTAGTCCCCGGACTCGTAAAATTAATTTCTTTCAATTTTCTCACAACCCAAGCCTAGCCAAACCTTTGTCATGCTCATGAAAGCCCACAATTTTCATTTATTCACATTTTTCTACTCATTTTATAGACTTTTACAAATAAGTCCTTATTGTCGTTTTTACCAAAAATCACTTTACAAAAGTCATTTAACAAACAACAAACATTCATTTTCTACCATCAAACATCAAAATACATACATGTTCAACATGGGTAAAATTTTAAACTTCACCTTTCTTTCAATTAGTCTTTGAAATAGCTAAATCAAGTTACAACGATCTCAAAAATATAAAAATCGTTAAAAACGGGACAAGAACGGACTTACAATCGAGCTTGAAAGTGGCCAAAACCCTAGCTATGTCTTCTCCTTGTGAAATTCGGCCATGGGGGACTAATTTGAAGAAGATGACATCTTTTATTTGTTAAATTTTGTCTTTATTTACCAAATGACTAAAATGCCATTAATGAAAAACTTCAAAATTTCACCTAACCATGTCCACTTTTGTCCACCCTGGAGTATAATGATCTAATTACCATTTAAGGACCTCTAATTTAAGGATTCAAAGCAATTAGAGAATTTTAAGATAGAGAAATCAAGTTTTGCACCTATTACAATTTAGTCCTTCTGGTTAAATTGGACATTCAATCTATAAAATTTCTTAACGAAATTTTCACACAATCATTCAATCATACTGTAGAACTTAAAATAATAAGAAAATAAATATTTATACTTTGGATTTGTGGTTTGACCCAAAAACAGGCTGTTACAACTCTCCCCCCCTTAGGGATTTTCGTCCACAAAAATCTTACCAGAAAAGAGTTTAGGGTACTATTTTCTCATATCTTCCTCAGGTTCCCACGTAGCCTCTTCAACCCCATGTCGTTGCCACAAAAATTTCACTAGAGCTATGCTTTTATTTCTCAACTGTTTAACTTCTCGAGCTAAAATCTTGATCGGTTCTTCACCATATGTCATATCTGGTCGAATCTCTATCTCTATCGGTGAAATTATGTGTGAAGGATCTGATAGATAATGGCACAACATCGATACATGAAACACATTGTGAATCCATTCCAATTTTGACAGCAAAGCTAATCGATATGCCTCTGGCCCTATTCTTTCAATAATCTCATATGGCCCAATGAAACAAGGATTCAACTTGCCTTTGCAGCCAAATGTAAGAATTTTCCTCCACGATGATACTTTCAGAAACACTTTATCACCAACCTAAAATTGAATATCCTTTCTTTCAAATTCGTGTGTGTTTCTGTCGATCCGAAGCTGCTTTCAAACAATCAAGGATTACTTTCACCTTTTCTTCTATTTCTTGGACCAAATCAACCCCGTGAATCCGTTTCTGATTAAGCTCGATCCAGTACAACGGAGTTTGACATTTACGGCCATACAATGCTTCATACAGTCCCATATTTACACTCGACTGATAACTATTGTTATAAGAAAATTCGACCAATGGTAGGTATTTCTCCCAACTACCTTCGAACTCTAAAACATAACAATGAAGCATATCTTCGAGAATTTGAATCACTCTCTCAGATTAACTGTCTGTTTGTGGATGGAGCGCAGTACTAAAATTCAACTTTGTACCCAACGCTTCTTGCAGTTTCTTCCAAAATCGCGACGTAAACTTCAGATCTTTATCCGAAATAATAGAAGTAGGCACTCCGTTCAATCTAACAATTTCAGTAATGTACAATTTAGCTAGCTAATCAAGTGAATAATAGAACCTACTGGAATAAAATGAGTCGATTTCGTCAATCTATCAACAATAACCCATAAGCATCTTTCTTCTTTGAATTCAAAGGTAACCTCGATACGAAATCCATCGTAACTCTATCCCATTTCCATTCAGATACAGTCACAAGTTGAAGTAAACCCGAAGGTACTTGATGTTTGGCCTTTACTTGTTGACAAATCAAATATCTCGTTTCATACCCTACACCAATACAATTTCTTCAAATCATTATACATCTTCATACTTCCTAGATAAACAGACAGACAACCACTATGTGCCTCATGAAGAATTTTTTTAATAAACTCAATATCTTTATGTACACAAATCCTACCTCGAAATATCAAACAATTATTGGCCCCAATATAAAAGTTTGAATCACTATTCGGATCGCACTAAACTCTCTTAGCTTGTAATTCACTGTCACATTTCTGAGCTTCGCAAATTTGCTGAAGAAATATCGTTCTAGCTTTTAACTTGGCTAGAATTGAACCATCATCAGAGAAAGTCAGTCGCATATCCAATGCTCTCAAAGCAAACAAATATTTCCTGCTCAAAGCATCGGCAACTACATTCGCCTTCCTAGGATGATAATTGATTACCAGCTCATAGTCTTTCAACAACTCGAGCCATCTTCGTTGTCGTAAATTCAAATCCTTTTGAGTCATCAAGTACTTTAAGCTCTTGTGATCAGTAAAGATGTGACACTTCTCACCGAATAAATGGTGTCGCCAAATTTTTAAAGCAAACACAATGGCAACCTATTCCAAGTCGTGCGTCGAATAATTCCTTTCGTGTGGCTTCAACTATCTCGAGGCGTAAGCTATCACTTTACCTTCTTGTATCAATACATAGCCAAGACCATTCAAGGACGTGTCGCTAAAAATCACGAACTCTTTTCTAGACTCAGGTTGCACTAACACCAGTGCCTCAGTCAACAATGCTTTCAACTTATGAAAACTCTTTTGACATTTCTTAGACCACTCAAATTTCACATCTTTTTGTAACAATCTAGTCATAGATGTAGCAATCATCGAAAATCCTTTAATAAAACATCAACAATAACCAGCCAAACCAAAAAAGCTTCTAACTTCAGATACATTTCTCGGAAGTTTCCAATCGAGAACTGCTAAAATCTTACTTGGATCAACCTATATACCTTCCACTGAAATGATGTGTCCCAAAAATCCAACTTCTTGGAGTCAAAACTCACTTTTGCTGAATTTAGCAAATAATTTCTTATCTCTCAAAGTTTGCAATACAATTTTTAAATGTTCATCATGCTCAGACTCATCTTGTGAACAAATCAAAATGTCATCAATTAAAACAACCATAAATTTATCTAAATACAGTCAAAAAATTAGATTCATCAAGTCCATAAAAACTGCAGGAGCGTTTGTTAATCCAAATGGCATAACAAGAAATTCATAATGCCTATACCTCATTCTGAATGCGGTCTTTGGCACATCTGACTCTTTAACTCTCAACTGATAATAGCCTGATCTCAAGTCTATCTTCGAGAACACTGTTGCTGTAACAGCCCAGTTTTAGCTAAGTTGGAATAGTGGTTTCAGAACCACAAGTTTGATGTTGAAAAAAATTATTTTAATATTATTTTATGTGTTTAAAGCATGATAGCATGTATGTGTGAAAGTTTCGTGATTTAATTTTATCGATTAGATGTCTAATTTAATAAAAGGACTAAATCGTGTAAAATGCAACAGTTGCATTCTATTTGTTAAAGGTGTCTAATTGCTATGACTTATTAAATGAAAGGTCCTTATAATTTTATTAGACCATTGATAGTGGAAGTTGACATAAAAGGATATTAAATGGATATTCTTAATGGTTTTTATTAAATGTTATTTTGGTAAATAGTTAATAAATGATATATTAAATAAAACAAAACATAAAGCCATCTTTATGTTCATCTTTTATGGTCGATTGAAGCTTGAAGAAAAGATAAGATAGGTTTCTTCATTCGGTTACGTTAATTTAAGCAATTAAGGTATGATTTTAGCTCGATTTTAGATTATTTTTACGTTTTTGAGATTGTTGCTTTGTATTCTAGCTAGCCCATGTAACATCCCAAAATAGGGCCTAGTCGGAATAGTGGTTTCGGGACCACAAATTTGACATCAAAATATTTATTTTATGATTATTATGAGGCCTAGAATATGAGTATGTGCATGTGTTAAAGTTTCATGAAGAAATTCTTTGAGTAAGGTGTTCAATTGGAAATTAGGGACTAAATTGAATAAATTGCAAAACTTGAATTCTAGAAGAAATTTGTATGAAATTGATTTTGGTTATGAATTAGAAGGTCTTGGAGAGTAATTTTCCCAATTTCTAAATTTTTGGACAAAAATGGGCTTGCATGGATGAAATTTTAAAGAAAGGGCATGAGGGTATTTTGGTCATTTGGCTTTTTAATGAAATAAAATGGGAAAATCAAGCCAAAATCAGTCATTCTTCTTCCCCATGCTGCCGAAATTCTCTCGTCACCATAGCTAAGGTTTTCAAGCTTTCCAAGCTCAATAGTAAGTGCTCCCAATCCCCGTTTTTAATGTTTTTTGTATTTTTGAAATCCCAGTAGCTTGCTCTCTCCATATCTACCCATATTTCATTCTAGGGTTTATGTTTAAAAATTTACCCATGCATGAGTTATTTTTATTTTCATGGATTATGGAGGAACATGAAAGATGAATATGTGTTAAAAACCTTTTCCTAGGTGATTTTCATGAAAAACCCTTGTAGGGACCATTTTGCAAAAGTTGTAAAATGCGTGGTAGAAGTGTAAAAATAATGAAAAATGTGGGCTACCATGAGAAGGAAAAGTGTTAGGCTAGGCTTGGGTAAGGTAAAAATTTCATGTGTTTCATTATACGAGCTTAAGGACTAAATCGTAAAAATATCAAAGGTTAGGGGCAAAACAGTCATTTGGACTGGGGTGAGAATTAGACTTGTGATGTATAATGTGGGGTATTAATGACATAATTTTTTTGTTATAGACCCCGAGGAACAAATTTTGGAGGTCGATCGAGGTAAACGAAAGGTTTCGGAATAACTGAAACACAACTCCGGAACAAACACCAGGTAAGTTTGGATAACTTAAAGTAAACCCCTAATATGCATAGCTGTATGATTTACGAATGCATGATGATTTCATTTATTATTGGCATGAAATATCATAGAAATGCACATTTGATGGTAATACGTGAAAAATGTCTCGGTTGAGGTTGACAAAGGGAATTTGATGGTAACCCATAATGACATGTGATTTGAAATCCTGCGGTGTTGCAGTAGGGATTTGGCCCAGACGGGTAATCCATTGATCTCAATTATGAAAAGGATCTAGCCCAGACGGGTGTTCCTTGAATGATCGAGCTTCCCGAAGAATATGTGTGCATTATGGATTTAGCCCAGACGGGTAATCTGATTAGGGTCTAAATTTTGCCTGGACTAGTAATTTAGATCCGAGCTCAGTAAGGGTGTGTGTCTATAAGGGATTTAGCCTAGACTGGTAATCCCGACATCACTTTATGAGTTCATGATATGGGGAATTTAGCCTGGACTGGTAACCCTCCCATAAGATGTGAGGTACGCAGGAGTGCATATATGTGAAATGATCATTCAAAAGAATTGACAGATAATGGGTATTTCATCGAGATTTCCTAGAAACTCAATAGGATTAATACGATGTATTTCAATAAGATGATGAATGGTGAGCTCATCTAAATAAATTATATGATGTTTTGTTATGTGACTAACTCATTGATTGAGTGCATGTGATAGGGAATCGTTTCATGATTGATGATTTCATGATTTAAATATGGATGTATGATAATTACTCGGTAAGTTTACTTTCCGGTTATTCAAGCTTAATAAGCATGTAGATGCTTACCCCTCTCTTTTTCCCTATCTCACAGAGCTCGAGGACTCATAAGGACTGGAAGACGATTGGAGAGTCGACACACTATCAACTATTCAAGCTTTGGTATAAAGACATTTTATTTTGTTCAGTGGCATGTATAAGATTTTTGAGCATTTTGTTATATGTGTCATTTGATGCCAAATGAAGGCATGTTAAAATATGTTTATCTTTTTGTAAATGGCCATGAAAATTTGGCTTAATTGAAGTAGGCTATGACCTACGAATTTTTGTATGGTTTTATTTACAAGTGATGGGTTGTTACCAATTGGCAATGAGTTACATGAACGAGCCAATTTCGGAAAAATTAAAGTGACATGGAAACCCATAAACACTAAATGGGAAATAACCTTTCATGTATGAAGCCAATGATATGAGGTTTCCATACAACTAGTTTTATCAAGATTATTTACAAGTGTATAATCATGTTTTCCTTCGAACTTGGTAACCACTAGGTATAAGGAGTAGAAAGGGGTGACTAAAGGCTTGGAAAATAGCCTATTAGGGTCCACATGGTCGGACACACGGGCGTGTGTCTAGGCCGTGTGTGACACACGGTTCCTTCCCATGGGTGTGGGCCATGGCCGTGTGTCCCATGCACTTAAAATTTTAAATAAAAAATACACACGAGTAGGCCATACGGGATTGTGTCCTTGCCGTGTCAAAAAGATAGTGTTGTCCACGGGTAGGCAGCACGGGCGTGTGCCAAGGCCGTGTTGATAATTCAGTGTTGCCCACGGCCATAGGGCATGGGCGTGTCCCAAGTCACATGGGGGTGTGAGTCCACACGGCCCATTTACACAGGCGTGTAACACTTTAAGATAAGGAAAATTTTCCAAGGTGCCCAAAAGTTTATCAAACATTCTCAGTTTTGTCTCGCGCCGCCTCTAGACATGTTTTAGGCTCGAAATCCTGTTTAAGGGAAAGGATATACATATTTGAAAATTTTTAAATTAGAGCGCAACTTAATGACTTGATTTAATATGTTTATGAACGTAAAATCCCAGTAGCGCCTCGAGCCCTATCCCGACGTCGGATACGGGCGAGGGTGTTGCAAGCCCATGCCTTAATTTTTGAAGTTGTTAATGATTTTTTGAAGTGTCATTGATGACTTCTTGAGCTTTTGAATGTTTTATGATGAAAAATGAATATTTGTTGATAGTTATACAAGTTTTGTTAAGTGATTTTGAGTAAAAATGCCTATTAGGGTTTTAATTGTGAAAAGTGTGAATTGAGGGGTTGAAATGTGAAATAAATGAAAGTGTTGGGTTGCTAGGGACCTATATGATATTTGGCTAGGCTTGGGTTTAATGAAATTTCATGAATTTTGTGTATTTTTGAAATAGAGACTAAATTGTAAAAATGTCGATCTTTAGGGGCTAAAGTGTAAAAATGCTCAAATATGTGTTTTTGGACTGAACTGAATGGTTTGATGACTAAATGAGTTAATTTTTAATGTATATAGATCAAAAATAAAAGAAATCAGATTTAGATCGGGGAAAATCAAAGGTTATTGAATAGTCTATCTAGTCCGTTTATTCTGAATACTAGGGAAGTTCATATGCAAATAAATGTCTTTAAATTGAATTATATATTTTTAATTGCCATTGAACTGTTATGAATGTTGAATGATAAAATACGAGCAAGAATCGATAGGGTTACAATATCCAAAAGTCCCGTACGAACCTTAGGAATAGTATAGGATACTAATGTCATGATATTACGATTAACAAGATGTGATTATGTGTAAGACCAAGTCTGGGACATTGGCACCGTTATTTGATTGCAAGTAAGACCATAGCTAGGCTATCGACATCAATATGTGATAACATGTAAGACCATATTTGGGATATGGCATTGTACAAGCTATAGGTGATTTCCGAGTATCCTTAACAATTCCAAAAGTTTCAACGGGCAAAGTTAAGTTGAGAAAGAATATGTGAATGAGTTAAGTGACTTAGGTATGTATAAGATTCATACAAGTATTGAAAAGGGAAGTATTTGATGAATTCTTTTATGATATTAAATATATATACATTGGGAAAGGTTTATGGCTTAAACCAAGCCTATTTGCGCCCCAAACAGTTGAGCACACGGACGTGTGACTCAACTGTGCGTCTGCTATAACTTAATTAAACAATTTAGTGAGTTACACGGCTTAGACACACAGGCTGGTACATGGGCATGTGGCCGGCCGTGTGACCCAAGTCAGTGTACCCTTCAGATTTCACATGGCCAAGGCATATGGGTGTGTCTCCAGCTGTGTGATGCAAGTCAATATGTATGCCTTGTTTCCACATGGCACGGCCTGTTCACACGGGCATGTGATCCCTGTATGCATGAAAATTTTATAAGTTTCCCAAATTTTCAAATGTTAACGGTTTAGTCTCGAACCACATCTAAAGCATGTATATGGCCTCATAGGCCCTAATTAGGGGCAATATGATTATATTAATTGATGTATGAGAATGAATGCTATATGTTGTATAATGATCGGTAATGCCTCATAACCCTATTTCGGCAACGGATACGGGTTAGGGGTGGTACATTTAATTGGTATCAGAGCTACGGATTAGTCGATTTTAGGACTAACGTAGCATGTGTGAGAGTCTAGCTATACATGCCATATATATATTGTGATAGTGTGATGATTTCTGATAACTTAAATTGTATTTTCGTATAACAATGGATCCCGAAAGAGCTATAGCTGATGATGTAGAGAGTAATGCATCTGCTCCTGCTCAAAGGACAGTGCCTACTGAATCTAGACCCGTGATGAGTAGCCATGAGGGAGAGGCTAAACAAGCCTTTTTCTAGATGATGAGTGAGTGGTTCACGGAGTTCGTTTGAATGAATCCAACTGCTCAGCAACCTCCACCCCACCTGTTCCTCAACAAAACTCTGTTATTCCTCAAGTTATAGATTTGACGTGGTTGAACAAGCTGTCAGTGTATAAGATTCAGAAACATGAGGCTGAAAAGTTTTGGGCTACTGTTGATGATAATGCAGATAGAGCTGAGTTCTGGCTCGAAAACACGATTCGAATATTCGATGAATTGTCTTGTACTCTTGAGGAATGTATCAAATGTGTTGTATCTTTGCTAAGAGATAATGCGTACCATTGGTGGAAAACGTTGATATTTGTGGTTCTTAAAGAATGGATTACTTAGGAGTTCTTTCAATCTATATTTTGAAAGAAGTACATAAGTCAGCAATTCCTTAATTAGAAGCATAAAGAATTCTTAGAGTTAAAACAAGGTTGGATGACTGTCATTAAGTATGAAAAAGAATTCATACGATAAAGCAAGTATGCTTGAGAGTATGTGTCAACTGAGAAAATTATGTGTAAACGGTTCGTTGACGGGTTGAATGAAGATATAAAATTATTAGTTGGAATTCTTGAATTGAAAAAATTTGTTGTTTTGGTTGAAAGGGCTTGTAAAGCCGAAGATCTTAGTAAAGAAAAGAAGAAAGCTGAATCAGAAGCTAGAGACTCGAGAAAAATATCAATAAGCCATATCATCTTCATCAAAGAAATCTCGAGATTTGTTTAGCCGATAAATTACACCAGTGGAATACTCAAGTAGAGATTGTGGGAAGCAAATTATGAGTTCAAAAACTCCAGCTGTATCAGAGGCTAGTGTGGGAAATGTTAGATCAAATAAACCTGAATGTGGACGTTGTGGAAAATGACATTTTGGAGAGTGCAGATTGAATGATAAAGCCTGTTTTAGATGTGGCTCGCATAAACATTTCATCCAGGATTGTCCTGAACCAGATGAGAAAGATAAGTCTCAGAATGTAAGATCGAGCAATCCTGCTGTGAGAGGAAGACCATCCGGTAATGTTGGAACTGTGAGTGGTGGTAGAGGTGTAACACGAGACACTGCTCGAGATCTGATGCTAGAGCACCTGCCAGAGCTTATGCTATTCGCGCTTGCGAAGAAGCATCATCTCCAGATGTTATCACCAGTACTTTCACTCTCTATGATACTAATGTGATTGCATTGATAGATCTAGAATCAACTCATTCTTATATATGTATGAATTTAGTATCTAGTAGGACTCTGCCTGTAGAGTCTACTGAATTTGTGATTAGAGTATCGAACCCCTTAGGCAAATGTGTTTTGGTTGATAAAGTCTACAAGAATTGTCCGTTAATGCATCGGAATTTCTATTTTTTTGGCTAATCTGATGCTATTACCATTCGATGAATTTGATGTGATTTTGGGTATGAATTGGCTAACGATGCATGATGCTTAGTGAATTGTAGACGAAAGACAATAGAACTAAAATGTTAGAATAATGAGACTATGAGAATTGAATCTGATGATCTGAATAGTTTGCCAGATGCAATCTCGTCTATGTTAGCTCGGAGATTTGTAAGAAAGGGGTGTGAAGTTTATCTTGCTTATGTTCTTGATATGAAAGTGACTGAAGCAAAAGTTGAATCAGTACCAGTTGTGTGTGAGTATCCAGATGTGTTTCCCGAAGAGTTATAGGGTTTACCACCTATCAGAGAAGTTGCTTTTGGTATTGAATTAGTACCGGGTACAACGCTGATATCGATAGCTTCGTACAGAATGGCTTCGAAAAAATTAAAAGAATTGAAAGCTTAGTTGCAAGAATTGATGGATAGAGGTTTTTCTAGACTGAGTTTCTCTCTCTCGAGTGCACCGGTATTGTTTGTGAAAAAGAAAGATGACACGATGAGAATGTGTATTGACTACAGACAGCTGAATAAAGTGACTATAAAGAACAAATACCCTCTACCACGGATTGATGATTTGTTTGATCAGTTAAAAGGGGCAACAGTGTTTTCAAAAATTGATTTGAGATCGGGTTATTACTAGTTGCGAGTTAAAGACTCAGATGTGCCAAAAACTGCATTTAGAACAAGGTATGGACACTACGAATTTCTTGTTATGCCTTTTGGATTAACAAATGCACCTGTTGTTTTTATAGACTTGATGAACCGGATTTTTAGGCCATACTTAGACTGATTTGTAGTTGTGTTTCTTGATGATATTTTAATTTACTCTCAAGATGAATCTGAGCATACAGAACATTTGAGAATCGTGCTACAAACTTTAAGAGATAAACAGTTGTTTGCTAAGTTTAGCAAATGTGAATTTTGACTACGAGAGGTCAGCTTTTTTGGGACATATAGTTTCAGCTGCGAGTATCCGAGTTGACCCGAGCAAAATATCTGCGATTATAGATTGGAAGCCTCCGAGAAATGTATCTGAAGTCCATAGTTTTCTGGGTCTAGCAGGCTATTATAGACGATTTGTGAAAGGTTTCTCAATGATTGCAACTTCGATGACAAGATTGCTTCAAAAAGATGTAAAGTTTGAGTGGTCTAAAAGGTGTCAACAGAGTTTTGAACAGTTGAAAGCATTGTTGAAGAAGCTGCGGTGTTAGTTCAGCCTGAGTCAGGTAAAGAATTTGTAGTTTTCAGTAATGCATCGTTAAATGGCTTAGGTTGTGTTTTAATGCAGGAAGGCAAAGTTGTAGCTTATGCCTCGAGATAGTTGAAGCCGCATGAAAAGAATTATCTGACACACAATCTAGAATTGGCTGCGATTATGTTCACGTTGAAAATTTGGCGTCATTATTTGTTTGGTGAAAAATGTCATATTTATAGTGACCATAATAGTTTAAAATATTTGGTGACTCGGAGAGATTTGAATTTGCGACAGAGGATATGGTTAGAATTGTTAAAAGACTATGACTTGGTAATTGACTATCGGGGAAAGCGAACGTAGTTGCTAATGATTTGAGCCGAAAGTCCTTGTTTGCTTTACGTGCTTTGAACACACATTTGGATTTGTCTAAAGATGGTTCGTTAGTAGTCGATTTGAAAGCGAGACCGTTGTTTATACAGCAGATCTATGAGGCTCAAAAGTTTGATAATGAACTGTAAGCAAAATGGGTTCAGTGTGAGTCAATTTTTGATTCAAAGTTTCAAGTTGATTCCGATGATTATTATTTGAGATTTAGATATCGAATATGTGTTCCAAGAAATTCAAAGTTGATTCAAATGATTTTGAATGAAGCACATAGTAATTGTTTATCAGTACACTTGGGAAGCATGAAAATGTATAATGATTTGAAACAGTTTTATTAGTGGCATGGCATGAAATGAGATATCTCAGAATTTATTTCGAAATGTTTGATATGTCAGCAAGTCAAAGCTGAGCATCAAGTGTCATCAGGTTTTTACTGCCTATTATGGTTCCCGAGTGGAAGTGGGATCGAGTAACAATGGATTTTGTATCGATTTTACCGTTATCTCCGAAAAAGAAAGATGCAATTTGGGTTGTTGTTGTTGATAGATTGACGAAATTAGCTCATTTCATTCAGATACACAGATTTCTCACTTGATAAATTAGCTGAGTTGTACATTTCTGAAATTGTGAGATTACATGGTATTCCCCTATCTATTGTTTCAGATAGAGATCCAAGATTCACTTCACAATTTTGGAAGATATTGCAAGAGGAATTAGGTACAAAGTTACATTTAAGTACCGCATTTCACCTGCATATGGATGGTCAATTCGAGCGAGTTATTTAGTGATATGTTGCATTGTTACATTCTCGAGTTTGGGGATAGCTAGGAGAAATATTTATTGCTGATTGAATTTTCTTACAATAATAGCTTTCAATCAAGTATAAAGATGGCACCATACGAAGATCTATATGGTCGTAAATTTCAAACACCATTGTACTGAACTGAAATAAGCGAGAATAAGATTCATGGAGTTGATCTGATCAGGGAAACAGAAGAAAAAGTGAAAGTAATTCGAGATAGTTTGAAAGTAGCATCGGATCGACAGAAATCTTATGCAAACTTGAAATAGAAAGATATTGAGTTTCAGATCGGGGATAGAGTGTTCTTGAAAGTGTGAAAAAAGATATTGCGATTTGGTCGAAAAGGGAAATTGAGTCCGCGATTTATTAGACCTTATGAGATTATCGAACGAGTCAGACCAGTGGCTTGTCGACTATCTTTACCTTCTGAGTTAGAGAAAATACATAATATATTCCGTGTCGATGCTTTAACGATACCGATCCAACCCTTCACATGTCATTTCCCCGACTGAGGTTGAAATCCAATAAGATATGTCATATGCTAAAGAATCGATTCGAATTCTAGCTCATGAAATGAAAGAGCTAAGAAATAAAAGAATTGCATTAGTGAAAGTATTATGGCATCGACACGGGGTTGAAGAAGCTACATGGGAAATTAAGGATGCTATGAGAAATCAATACCCTAACCTATTCACTGGTAAGATTTTCGGGGAAGAAAATCTCTAAGGGGGAAGAGTTGTAACAGCCCAGTTTTAACTAAGTCAGAATAGTGGTTTCGGAACCACAAATTTGATGTCGAAAAAAATTATTTTAGTATTATTTTATGTGTTTACAACATGATAGCATGTATGTGTGAAAGTTTCGTGATTTAATTTTATCGATTGGATGTCTAATTTGATAAAGGACTAAATCGCGTAAAATGCAAAAGTTGCATTCTATGTCTAATTGCTATGAATTATTAAATGAAAGGTCCTTATGATGTTATCAGACCATTTATAGTGGAATTTGAAATAAAAGGATATTAAATGGATGTTTTTAATGGTTTTTATTAAAGATTATTTTGGTAAATGGTTAATAAATGATATATTAAATAAAACAAAACATAAAGCCATCTTTTATGGCTGATTGAAGCTTGAAGAAAAGCTAAGATAGGGTTTTACATTCGGTTAGGTTAATTTAAGCAATTAAGGTACGGTTTTAGCTCAATTTTTGATGATTTTTATGTTTTTGAGATCGTTGCTTTATATTCTAGCTAGCCCATGCCTTAATTTTTGAAGTTGTTAATGATTTTGTGAAGTTCCATTGATGAATGCTTGAGCTTTTGAATGTTTTATGATGAAAAATGAATATTTGTTGATAGTTATACAAGTTTTGTTAAGTGATTCTGAGTAAAAATGTCTATTAGGGGTTTAATTGTGAAAAGTGTAAATTGAGGGGTTGAAAAGTGAAATAAATGAAAGTGTTGGTTTGATAGGGACCTATGTGAAATTCGACTAGGCTTGGGTTTAATGAAATTTCATGAATTTTATGTATTTGTGAAATAGGGACTAAATTGTAAAAATGTGGAACTTTAGAGGCTAAAGTGTAAAAATGCCCAAATATGTGTTGGATGAATAAATGAGTTGATTTTTAATGCATATAGATCAAGAACGAAAGAAATTGGATTTAGATCAGGCAAAATCAAAGGTTATTGAATAGTCGATCCAGTCTGTTTATTCCGAATACAAGGTAAGTTTATATGCAAATAAATGTCTTTAAATTGAATTATATATGTTTAATTGTCATTGAACTACTATGAATGTTGAATGATCAAATACGAGCAAGAATCAACAGGGTTACAATATCTGAAAGTCCCGTACGAACCTTAGGAATAGTATAGGATACAAATGTCATAATATTACGATTAACGAGATGTGATTATGTGTAAGACCATGTCTAGGACATTGGCATCGCTATTTGATTTTGAGTAAGACCATAGCTGGGCTATCAGCATCGATATGTGATAACATGGAAGACCATATCCGGGATATGGCATTGTACGAGCTATAGGTGATTTTCAAGTATCCTTAACAATTCCAAAAGGTTCAACGGGCAAAGTCAAGTTGAGAAAGAATGTGTGAATGAGTTAAGTGACTCAGGTACATACGAGATTCATACAAGTATTGAAAAGGGAAGTATTTGATGAATTCTTTTATGATATTGAATATGTATACATTGGGAAAGGTTTGTGGCTTAAATCAAGCCTATTTGCACCCCACACGGTTGAGCACACGGGCGTGTGACTCAACTACGTGTCTGCTATAACTTAATTAAACAAGTTAGTGAGTTACACGGGTTAGACAGTCTACTGGCCGTGTGTGACACACGGGCTGGCAAATGGGCGTGTGGCCGGCCGTGTGATGCAAGTCAGTATGTATGCCCTATTTCCAGATAGCTTGTGATACGGGCGTGTCTGATGGTCGTGTGAGGCACACGGCCTGTTCACACAAGCGTGTGATCCTTATATGCATGAAAATTTTATAAGTTTCTCAAATTTTCAAATGTTAACAGTTTAGTCTCAAACCACATCTAAAGCATGTATATGGCCTCGTAGGCCTTTATAAGGGACAATATGATTATATTGATTGATGTATGAGAATGAACGCTATATGTTGTATAATGATCGGTAATGCCTCGTGACCCTATTCTGGTAACGAATATAGGTTAGAGGTGTTACAGTTGCCCCTCTCAACTGGTTGAACAAATCATCAATTCTCGGTAAAGGATACTTGTACTTTATTGTAACCTTATTAACTTGTAAACTCTTGCAACTGAGATTTCAATTCTTTCAATTCGGTCAGATCCATCCTATATGGAGCTATCGATATCAGTGAAGTTCCCGGTACCAAATCAATACTAAACTTAATCTCTCTAATCGGTGGTAATCCAGACAACTACACTGGGAACACATCTGAATATTCACAAACTATCGGCACAGATTCAATCTTCAATTCAGAAACTTCGTATTTAGTACATATGCAAGATAAGCTTCACAACCTTTTCTTACATACCTCTAAGCCGACATTGACGAAATTACAATAGGAAACTCACCCAACTCCTTCGATTCAATCCAAATAACTTCATTATTTGGACATTTTAATTCAATAATATTTCATCTATAATTCACTACAACATCATTTACAGTCAACCAATCCATTCCAAGAATTACATCGAACTCATAAATGGTAAAAGCATTAAATCAGTCAGAAAATAGTGACCCCGAATCATTAAAGGACAATTCTTGCAAACTTTATCAACTAGAACATATTTGCCTAAGAGGCTCGACACTTTAATCACATACTCAATAGACTCAACAGGAAAATTCTTACTAGATACCAAATTAATGCAAATATAAGAATGAGTCGATCCAGGATCAATCAATGCAACTACATTAATATTATAAAGAGAAAATGTACCAGTGATAACATCAGGGGATGACGCATCTTTGCGAGTGCGAATAGCGTAAGTTCTAGTACGTGCTCTGACCTCTGATCTTGCAGTTAACTCTTTCATCACACCTCTGCTACTGTTCCCACTCTCAGTATTTCTCGGTGGCCTCCCTCTAGTGGCAGTGTTACTCGGCCTTGCATTCTAAAAACTATCTTTCTCAGTCATTTCAGGGCAATCTCGAATGAAGTGATCTGGGGAGCCACATTTAAAGCAACCCCAGTTATTCATCCTACATTCACCGGGATGTTATCTACCATACTGTTGACATTTAAGTCTATTAGACCTAGCATTACCTACACTCGCTATTGATGTAGTTTGGGCCTTAGAACCCGAATACTGCTTCCCACGATCTCTGTTAGGATACCCTGCTGAAGCATTAGAACGAGTATACAAATCCTTCAACTTCTTTGATAGAGATTGAAATGACTTCTTTATCGGTCTTTTTCTTAATTCTCTAGCCTCAAAATCAGCCTTTCTCTTTTCTTTGCTCAACTCTTCGACTTTGCAAGCTCGATCGACCAACATGACAAATTCCTTCAACTCTAAATCCAAACTAACAGTCTGATATCCTCATTTAGCCCATCTTCAAATCTCTTGCACATGATAGCCTCAGTAGAAACACATTCCCGAGCATACTTACTAAGCCTAGCAAACTCTCGCTCGTATTTAGTCACAGATATAAGGCCCTACTTCAGCTTTAGGAACTATTTGCGTTTCTGATCAATGAACCACTAACTGATATATTTCTTTCAAAACTGATCTTAAAAGAATTCCCATGTAACTCTTTCCCTCGATACCATCGATACAAGAGTATTCCGCGACTGATGCGTTGTGTCTCTCAAAAGTGATATAGCACATTTCAAGCACTCGTCTAGTGTGCGACACGCCCGTGCTTGGAACCTGTGGCCGAACATGTCAAATTAACACGGGCGTGTAACACGCCCATGTCTAACACCCGTGGTCGAATCTATTAAATTAACACAGGCGTGGGAGAAGCAAACGAAGGCAGGCACGGTCGTGCGACACGGCCGTGTGCACCCACACGCCCAAGGAACACGGGCGTGGGGAAATTATTAGACGCGCCCAAATTCAAAATTCGCGAATCACACAGGCAAAAATTAGGGAACACGTGCGTGTTCCATGGCCGTGTGCCCCAAAATCTATAAATAGGTTGCATTATTCATTGTCTTCTTCACCCAAAAACCTTAATCCTAGCCACTGCAAGTCCACACGTCCTTCCTGCCATGCTCATGAGCCGCTTCCAACTTCATCTTCGACACCCACACTCTCTCCTTTAGCATTTGTTTACTCCTTTCTCTATCTATATTTTTCCTTTTATTTTCATCTTTCTATCACTCAAATTTCATTTATAGAACAAGTTATCATCTTTTTCATGTTCAAATTCTTACTCATTACATGATTTCTCTACTCCATTTCATTAGTTAGAAGTGACTATTCATGGCTAGGATAGTTGACGTATTCATGCCTTTTGTGTTGACATTTCTGCTCATTCATATAGTATGTTGCATTCCATTCTTTGCCATTTTTACTTATATCACCATGCTCATGCCACAAAAGTATGCCATTGAACTTATTGTTTTAGTTGAACTTAGTAGTTGTGGCTGAAAATATTTATGGAATTTCCTCCTCGAATTTAGTCACATTTTACCCTGTCTACTCATTAAGACGAATTGTTGATTCCAATTGCAGTACCATGTCATCTTCACGTAGTAAAAAGGTTTTCGTCCCTGCTTCAAAGAAAAGAAAGGAAGCGTCATCGTCCTCGGGTCCTACTGCGAAAATTCGCCACCCTTTCCTGCAATTCCCCATCGGGCCCCAAGAAGAACTTTTCTAAATACTCCAGGCCCGACCTTTAATTTTGGGCCGCTACATCGATTGGGCTGTAGTAGAACAAGTTCAGTTGGCTGATGCGATTCGGGCCCTCCTAACCACCGACCCTTGGGAGCTTTTCTTTGGGATCATCAAGCCGACCTTATGATGGAGTTATGCTCTACATTTCATCTTCAAACTGTGATGACGAACTACGATGATCTCGGTACGGTGCAATTTCGCCTAGGCGGAATAGTCCGCCAGCTCAGCGTCCTAGAATTCGATACTGCACTGGGTTTATGTACGGAGGAATTCAAGGAGGAGAATGACTTACATGCTCTCAACCGCAACATTCATCATTCTCCTTCACGATGCTGGGACGCACTAGTACCAGGCGCAGTCACCTACAATCCTAGCCGCTCCAACGCATCGGCTCTCCCTCCATCCCTGAGGTACCTACACGCCATTTTGGCCCACACGATTACAGGAAGGCGAGAGAGCACTGGAGTCGTCAACACTCACGATGCCTACTTTCTATGGTTTATGTCGTACGGGCACGTCATCGACCTTACCTATTTCATTGCCCTCGTGATTCAGCACCAGACGGAGCGGCATAGGAAGGGGGTCATCTCCATTGGCCCTTATGTGACTCGATGGGCTCGACACTTCGGGCTCCTCAGCATTACGGCCCAAGAATCATCCTTGACCCTCATTGGCCAGATGTCTCCACAAGGTATCTCGAGCATGCTTAGCATAAGGATGATCGAAAAGCGCCGAAGAACCTACCCTCATCAATATCATCTCGCCCAATCTACCGAGGAGGAGGCCCCCGAGGACATTACTGATGATGTCCCCCCATAGCACGAGGACCCACCGTCTCAACCACCACCAACCTCTCGTCCAGTTCATGCGGCGGCTTCATATGCTGACATCACTGAGCGCCTCACTCGATTCGAGCAGCAGTGTTTTCAACGGTTTGACAACATTGATGCTACACTACAGCAGATCTGTCAGCACCTCCACATCTCATCGCCACCCCCACCTCGCGAACCATCTAGCGATGAAGATGTTTAAAAACTTTTATTTATTATTTTATGTTTTTACTTTTATTTTATTTTAAGAGTACTTTTTATTTTTCTTTCACAGTATTTTTATTAGGACTTATAACAATTATTTTATAATTTTTAATTTTCGCTAATTCCTATTGAGTACTTACCCTTCCTTATATACTTCCTAAAAGAGTTCTTGATTCTATCACAGTTATAAAGAGCTCCACAGCTCACTATTACTCAGGAACTCGAAACTCCACCGAGAAAGGTTCTCCACGGCTGCCATGTCTTGCTTGACAACGACCATAGCCACCACTAGATAAAATATTCTTTTGGCACAGGACTTATGGACTAACGAACCTCTACCACTGCCGAAGTATCCTCCTTCACCCTTACGCCAACTATTCTCCAAAAAATCCAGTTCAAGGAAATTCATTCATCACTTAGGAAGTTTCACTCCTCTCCCTATCTTATTTTTATATTCTTATATCTATCTTTGTACATTGAGGACAATGTACATCTTAAGTGTGGGGGGTATTTATTTGACTATCAGAAAAATCCTTGAATGACTGCCTTGTTTTCTTGAAAAGCTCAAATATCATATTTAGGATAAATTTTGATTGATTTATGATTTTGATTGATATATCTTGAATTAAAACATAGGCATTTATGCATTGATTGTTTAAACTTTAAGACATTAGAGAATCAAGCATGATAAATTGATTTTTAAGAATTTAAAATTTTAGGTTATTTTCCCAAAAGTTTAGGTATTACTTTTTGGAATTCACAGGTTTTAAGCATCAAAAAGCTATAATTTTTGTAAGATTTTTGAGCCTTTTAAGGATCTATTAATTCTTTCATGCTCACTTTTATTATTGCTTTGAGTGCATCAATAATTGAAACTGTTATTCAAGAACTTGTTTGATTATGCATGTCAAGACCACACTTTTTGATTTGCTATGTCAAAATGAGAAAGGCACTTAGGATTAACCCACTCATGCCATGAAAAGCCTACCTCCTCGATTAACCCTTAGTAAACCCCGTTGAGCTAACAAGCCATTTCTTGTATTACCCTTAATATTAACCCTTAAACTATTATTGTTGAAATCCCCTAAATTAATTTGATCCCTATTTTTGTCGAGATTGGAATTGAAATAATTGCTTAGCTATGTTTTATTCTACTTTGTAATTTAACTTGTTTTGAAAAAAAAATGTATACATCTTAGTAGTAGTAATATTCTAAGCCAAAGAAGTTAAATTCCATATTCTGAGAAAAGCTCTGTTGTACGCAATTGATGACTAGCTATCTTTCTAGTTAGGCAATTTTTCAATTCAATCTCGATTCTAACCTTTTCTTTCAGCTTGTGACCGTACCCCCTAACCAAACCGGTTATAACCCTCTAAAGACTTTTTGATTGATGTTTCATCTTAATTTATAAGTGGTGGAGAGTTGATTTTCATGCAAGCCTATGGTAATGACTTTCCATTATTGACTATTGAGTGCTTCATTAATTATCCTTAAACACCTCGAGTGATTTGAGTGAATATGTTCTGAATCAAAGGTAATTAGTTAGATGAGGAGAGACACATATGTTATCAGGATAAAATGCTCAACTTGGAATGTTTGAAACTTTGATGTTAAATTCTCAATGTATGATTACTTGTGGATTATTTCGAGATATTATCGATAGAAATTATAAGTTGAGAAGGATTTATTTTGATTATGAGTTGAGGATTTTGCTTGAGGACAAACAAATGCTTACGTGTGAGGGTATTTGATAAACCATAATTTAGACATATTATTACCCCATTCTTAACACATTTTATGGATGATTTTTCCTTAGAATTGGTGAATTCGATGCTCCTAATGCCTTAGTTTCATGTTTTATACTTAGGTGAGCATAGGAGAACAAAAGGAACGAGAAACGAGCCAAAAACTGAGAAAATGGATCCAAGTATGAAATCAACACGGGCTGGACTTCCTCACACAGGCATACCACACGGCCGTGTCAATTTGGCAGAATTGAAGCATGACTCACACGGGCATGTCCCTGCCGAGTCTAATTTAGTCCAATTCAGAAAAGGCCAATTTTGAGGGGTTTTAGGCATTCCAAAGCCTATAAATACACCCTAGAGGAGGAAGAAAATAGGAAACAGAGAGAAGGAGGCAGGGAACTGCTCAAGGGAGGCCAATTGATCTATCTCAGAAGCCGGAGTCACCATTAAGACTGAAGATCTCCCCTCAATTTCCCTTCAGGAGTTTTGGGTTTTCTTTATGTTTTGTATTCATTATTCTTTTTTATATGTTTTCCTTTTTAGTTATGAACTAAATCCCCTAAATACCTAAGGGGAATGAAACCTAAGACGAATCTTGTTATTATTTTCTGAATTGTATGATAAATATTTAACTTGTTCTTAATTATGTGTTATTAATTCTTGTTTTGATATCCCAGGATACTAATTCAAGATAAGCTCTTATTCAGAGGAGGAATAGACCCTGTCTAAAAGTACATTTGTCATAATTAAGCGGAGTTGATTGCGCACCTAAACATAGGGTGACAAGATTTTGCCGGATTAGGGTGAAACCTAATAAGAGGATCCATAAATCGAGTTAATACAACCCTAGGGTGTTAATTAGAGAAAAGTCTCAATTATTCAATCTAGGGATTAGATGTTATTAGTCTTGAATAGGGATAATAACATAACTTAGGGATCTCTACGAAACAAGTTAAATGAATAAATCGTCCGATTCGGAGTCAGAATAACAAGTAAAGTCTAGGTGGATTTTTCCTTAGGTATTGTCTTAATTCAATCGTTTTCCAAAAGTAATCCCCCAATTCTACTTTCTGTGAATTCTTAGTTTAGATAATTAGTTAGTTAAAACAAACCCCCCTATTTTTAGGCTAGATAATAAAAAGACAGTCATTACTAGTACTTTTAGTTCCTTTGGGCTTGACAATCCGGTCTTGCTAAAACTATACTACTGTTCGATAGGTACACTTGCCTACATTGTGATAATAGTTAGTTTCAAGAACGATTAATTATAAGTATTTAAAACTTGTCACACGAAAATTGTGATCACGTTGCCACAAAACTTTCACTAGAGCTATGCTTTTATTTCACAATTGTTTAACTTCCCAAGCTAAAATCTTGATCAGTTCTTCACCATAAGTCATATCGGGTCGAATCTCAACCTCTGTCGGTGAAATTATGTGTGAAGAATCTAATCGATAACGGCGCAACATCGATACATAAAACACATTGCGAATCCTTTCCAATTTCGACGGCAAATCTAATCGATATGCCACTGGCCCTATTCTTTCAATAATCTTATACGGCCCAATAAAACGCGTACTCAACTTGCCTTTGCAGCCAAATCTAAGAATTTTCTTCCACGGTAATACTTTCAGAAACACTTTATCACCAACCTGAAATTCAATATCCTTTCATTTCAAATCCGCGTACAATTTTTGTCGATCCGAAGCTGCTTTCAAACAATCACGAATTACTTTCACCTTTTCTTTGATTTCTCTAACCAAATCAACCCCGTGAACCTATTTCTTATTAAGCTCGATCTAGTACAATGGAGTTCAGCATTTGCGGCCATACAATGCTTCATATGGTGCCATCTTTATACTCAACTGATAACTGTTGTTATAAGCAAATTTGACCAACGGTAGGTATTTCTCCCACTACCTTCAAACTCTAAAACACAACAATGAAGCATATTTTCGAGGATTTGAATCACTCTCTCAGATTGACCTTCAGTTTGTGGATGGAACGTAGTACAAAAATTCAACTTTGTACCCAATGTTTCTTACAATTTCTTCCAAAATCGTGACGTAAACCTCGGATCTCTATCCAAAATAATAGAAGTGGACACTCAGTGCAATCTAACAATTTTAGCAATGTACAATTCAGCTAGTTTATCAAGTGAATAATCAGTACGTACTGGAATAAAATGAGCTGATTTCGTCAATCTATCAACAACGACCCATATAGTATTTTTTTTTGGAGTCAAAGGTAACTCTGATATAAAATCCATCGTAACTTTATCCCATCTCCACTCAGATATAGCCACAGGCTGAAGTAAACCTGAAGGTACCTGATGTTCGGCCTTTACTTGTTGACAAATCAAATATCTCGATACGAATTCAAAAATATCTCATTTCATACCCGACACCAATACAATTTCTTCAAATCATTATACATCTTCGTACTTCCTAGATGAATAGATTGGTAACTACTGTATGCCTCATGAAGAATTTTCTAAATCAACTCAGTATCTTTCGGTACACAAATCCTACCTCGGAACATCAAACAATCATCAGCCCCAATCTGAAAGTCTGAATCACTATTCGGTTCGCACTGAACTCTCTTAGCTTGCAATTCACTGTCACAATTCTGAGCTTCACAAATTTGTTGAAGAAATATCGGTCTAGCTTTTAACTCGGCTAGAATCAATCCATGATCAGATAAAGTCAATTACGTATTCAATGCTCTAAAAGAAAATAAAGATTTCTTACTCAAAGCATCAGCGACTACATTCGCCTTCCCAGGATGATAATTGATTACCAACTCATAGTCTTTCAACAACTGGAGCCATCTCCGTTGTCACAAATTCAAATCCTTTTGAGTCATCATGTACTTTAAGCTGTTGTGATCAGTAAAGATGTGACACTTCTCACCGAATAAATGGTGTCGCGAAATTTTTAAAGCAAACACAATGGTAGCCAATTCCATTTTGTGCATCGGATAATTCCTTTTATGCAGCTTCAATTGTCTCGAGACGTAAGCTATCACTTTACCTTCTTGTATCAATACACAACCAATACCGTTTAAGGACATGTCACTAAAAATCACGAACTCTTTCCTAACTCAGGTTGCACTAACACCGGTGCCTTAGTCAACAATGCTTTCAACTGATCAAAACTTTTTTGACATTTCTCAGACCACTCGAATTTCACATCTTTTTGTAACAATCTAGTCATAGGTGTAGCAATCATCGAAAATCCCTTAATAAAACATAAATAACCAACCAAACCCAAAAAGCTTCTAACTTTAGATACATTTCTTAGAGGTTTCCAATCGAGAACTGTCGAAATCTTACTCGGATCAACCCATATACCTTCCGCTGAAACCATGTGTCCAAAAAATCTAACTTCTTGGAGCCAAAACTCACTTTTTCTGAATTTAGAAAATAATTTCTTATCTCTCAAAGTCTGCAATACAATTCTTAAATGTTCGGCATGCTCAGACTCATCTCGTGAATAAATCAAAATGTCATCAATAAAAACAACCACAAATTTATCTAAATACGGTCAAAAAATTTGATTCATCAGGTCCATAAAAACTGCAGGAGCATTTGTTAATCGAAAAGGCATAACAAGAAATTCATAATGCTCATACCTCATTCTAAATGCGATCTTTCGCACATCCAACTCTTTAACTCTCAACTGATAATAGCTAGATCTCAACTCTATCTTCGAGAACACTGTTTTCCCTTTCAACTGGTTGAACAAATCATCAATTCCTGGTAAAGGATACTTGTTCTTTATCTTAATCTTATTAAGTTGACAATAATCAATACAAAGTCCATTGATCCGTCTTTCTTCTTGACGACTAACACTAGTACACCCAAGGGCAAAAAACTTGGTCTCGCAAAACCCTTATCTGTCAACTCTTCCAACTGAGATTTCAATTCTTTCAATTCGGTCAGAGCCATCCTATATAGAGCTATCGATGTTGATAAAGCTCCCGGTACCAAATCAATACTAAACTTAATCTCTCTAATCGGTGGTAATCCAGGGAACTCTACTTCGAACACATCCGGATATTCACAAACTATCGCCACAGATTCAATCTTAAATTCAAACACTTTCGTATTCAGTAAATACGCAAGATAAGCTTCACAACCTTTTCTTACATACCTCTAAGCTGACATCGATGAAATTACAATAGGAAACTCACCCGACTCCTCCAATTCAATCCAAAGAATTTCATTATTTTGACATTTCAATTCAATAATCTTTCATCTACAATTCACTACGACATCATGTACAGTCAACCAATCCATTCCAGGAATTACACCGAACTCATAAAATGGTAAAAGTATTAAATCATCCGGAAAACAGTGACCCTGAATCATTAAAGGGCAATTCTTGCAAACTTTATCAAATAGAACATATTTTCTTAAGGGGTTCGACACTTTAATCACATACTTAGTAGACTCAACAGGAAAATTCTTACTAGATACCAAATTAATGAAAATATAAGAATGAGTCGATCCAGGATCAATCAATGCAACTACATTAGTATTAGAGAGAAAATGTACCAGTGATAACATCAGGGGATGACGCATCTTCAAGAGCGCGAATAGCCTAAGTTCTAGCAGGTACTCTGACCTTTAATCTCACATTAACTCTTTTATCACACCTCTGCTACTGTTCCCACTCCCAGTATTTCTCGGTGGCCTCCCTCTAGTGGCAGTGTTACTTGGCCTTGCATTTTGAAAACTATCTTTCCCAGTCATTTCAGGGCAATCTCAAATAAAGTGATCTGTGGAGCCACATTTAAAGCAAGCTCGGTTATTCATCCTACATTCACCGGGATGTCGTCTACCACAGTGTTGAAATTTAGGTCTATTAGACCCAGCATTACCAGCACTCGCTATTGACGTAGTTTGGGCCTTAGAACCCGAATACTGGTTCCTACAATCTCAGTTGGAATACCTAGCTGAAGCATTAGAACGAGTATACAAAATCCTCGACTTCTTTGACAAAGATTGAAATGACTTATTTATCGGTCTTTTTATTGTGTCTCTAGCCTCAAACTCAGCCTTTCTCTTCTCTTTGCTCAACTCTTCGGCTTTGCAAGCTCGATCGACCAGCACGACAAATTCCTCCAACTCTAAAATCCCAACTTACAGTCTGATATCCTTATTCAACCCATCTTCGAATCTCTTGCACATGATTGCCTCGGTAGAAACACATTCCTGAGCATACTTATTGAGCCTAACAAACTCTCACTCGTATTCAGTCACAGACATACAACCCTATTTCAGCTCTAGGAACTCTTTGCATTTCTGATCAATGAACCGCTGACTGATATATTTCCTTCTGAACTGATCTTGAAAGAATTCCCATGTAACTCTTTCCCTCGGTACGATGGATACAAGAGTATTCTACGACTGATACGCTATGTCTCTCAAAAGTGATATAGCACATTTCAAGCACTTATCTGGTATGCAATAGAGCTCATCAAATACCCTGATAGAGTTCTCAAGCCAAAACTCTGCTATCTCAGGATCATCGTCAATATTAGCTCTAAATTCTTTGGCCCTTGCTTTCGAATCTTATCAACTGGAGGCTTGTTCAGTTTTACCAGTTCCACACCTTGGGGACCTACAGGAATCGATTGGGGGTTAGGTAGGGATGGAGGATGTTGGGCAGCCAGATTTGTTCAAACAAACACGGCAAACCAAACATTCATTCTCTGGAAAAAGGCTTCTCTAGCATTTTCTCTCTAACTAACCGATACAGGTCTACTTTCAAATGGTGCTACCCTTTCGGTGGGAACTGGCGCATTACTTTCAACATCGTCAGCTACCTCTCGGTAGGGATCCATTTACTATATAAAATCACAATTTCAATTGTCAAGAGTTGTCACACGATCACAAATTAAATATGGCATGTATAGCTAGACTCTCACACACGCTATGTTAGTCCGAGAATCGACTAAACTTGGCTTTGAAACCACTAAATGTAACACCCCTTACCAGCATTCAACACTGGAATAGGATATGAGGCATTACCGAACTTACAAAGCGAGCAAACATACAATTCCAGGTCATAAATTTTCATCCAAATTAAAACAATTCGCATTCAATCAGAAAGTCCCTAATACTAGCCTACGAGGCCCAAAATATGCTTCAAAAGTGGTTTGAGACTAAACCGAGCACTTAGGAAATTTTTACAAAAATTAGAAATTTTTTGCTATGAATAGGGGTCACACGCCCGTATGGCTTGGGACACGTCCGTGTGGGTAGACCGTGTGGTCACACACGCCTGTGTCCCTAACTCATGTAACTTTTGTTTCGCAATGCATGAACAAATTGATGTCACATGGCCAAGTCACACGCCCTTGTGCGAGGCCATGTGATGAATTATATTTTCATAAAATAGGTGCAAACTTCACATGATCGGGACACACGTATATGCTTGAGGCCATGTCTCTCACACGACTGAGACACACGTCCGTGTCTTTACCCGTACACTCAATTCTGAGCATTCTGTTTCTCAAAATTAAGGTACAGGGGACTAACAAGTAATAAATATTTATAATGAAGATCAAACTTAGACTAACTATTATCACGAAGAAAAGGCAAGCGCACCTATCGAACAATAGTATAGTAATGGCAAGATCGGGATATCGTACCCAAAGGAACAAAAAGTACTAGTAATAACTATCTTTTTATTATCTAGCCTAAGAATAAAAGGGTTTGTTTATTAAACTAATTATCTAAACTAATTAACTAATTTAATTAAAGCGAATAGAGAATTTGGAAAAAGACTTGATGAGAGCAATTAATAAAGACGACACCCAAGGAGGAATCCACCTAGATTTCACTTGTTATCTGACTTTGAACCGGACGATTTATTCACATGACTTGTTCCATAGAGATCCCTAAGTTAAGTTATTATCCATATTCAAGACTAATAACATCTAATCCCTAGATTGAATAACCGAGACTTTTCTCTAATTAACACTCTAGGGTTGCATTAACTCGATCTATGGATCCCCTTATTAGGTTTCACCCTAATCTGGAAAAATCTCGTAACCTATTTCTAGGCGTTCAATCAACTCCGCTTAATTATGCCAAATCTACTCTTAGGCAGGGTCTATTCCTCCTCTACATAAGCACATCAAATCATGAATTAATACCCAGAATATTAACTCAAGCATTAAGAACACATAATTAAGAACAAATCAAGTATTTATCATATAGTTCAGATAATAATAACAAGATCCATCATAGGTTTTATCCCCCTTAGGTATCTAAGGGGTTTAGTTCATAATAAAATAAGAGTACATCTCAAAAGTATGAAAATAACAAAACATAAAGAAAACTCTAAAACCCCTGAAGGAATTCTGAGAGAGATATTCAGTCTTGGAGTAGCTCCGGCTTTTGAGATGGATCGTCTGGCTTCCTTCAAGTAATTCCCGGCGTGTGGTTCTATGTTCCAGAAAAGTTTTAGAGAGCCCCTTTTCTAGTTCATACTTAGGGTGTTTATATAGGGTTTTGATTGGCTTTCTTCCACCCCAAGTATCCTTTTTCTGTGTAGAATACAACTCCTTGAAAAAGGGATACGCCCATGTGCCACGACCGTATGACGTGGTTGCCAGGCCGTGTGAGTCGTGTAAACCTTGATTGACACCCTCGAAAGGCACAGGCATGTGAGCTGCCCATGTGGCAAGGCTTAGGCCGTGTGGGTCTTCTTGATTTGGTCTGTTTTGTCCCTTTTTTAGCTCATTTTTGGCTCATTTTGACTCTTGGTGCTCTCCTGGGTACAAAACATGAAATAACCGGTTTAAAAGCACCAAAATCCACAAATCTAGTAGTAAACATCCATAAATGTGCTAAGTATTTGGGGTAAAAACATGTATCATTTGGCGTTTATCAAATACCCCCACACTTAAGCATTTGCTTGTCCTCAAGCAAAATTCTCACTTACTGTTAGAATTCATTCTTTTCAATCACATAATCAGTATTGATAATGTTACAAACTATTCCACAGAAAATTATATAGTGAGAATTTAACTATAGGGGCATTAAAGCCTCAAACAATCTAAATTGGATATTTCGATAATAAAATTATAGGTAAGCTCCTTCCTTTAAGTAATTAACTTTAGTCCTAAATACACAAGAGATGACATCCTCACTAAAGATTCACTCAAATCACTCAAAGTGTTTAAGGGTCAAGATTAAGCACTCGATTGTCTAACATGAAAAGTTATTACCATTGGCTTGCCTAAAAATCAAATCTCCACCACTTGTAAATGATATGATACACTAATCAAAAGGTCTTTGAATGGTTGTAATAGGGTTTAGGTTATAGGTATGGATACAGGTCGAAGAATAGGGGCTAGAATCGAGATAATTTCAATATGTTACCCCACTATCAAAAACTTTATTACTGAATCACAAACAAATAGCTAGAACTATTTTACAAGAGTTCATGACAACTTTAGCTAGTTGAGAATTACACACATTTTTTTTAAGAAAAAATCAAGTTAATACAATACAGAAATTATACTTCATGATTCAGTAACAAAAAATGGTGAACATAGTGGGGTAACAATATTAAATTCTATCTCGATAAAAAGGGTCAAATTAAGTAAGAGGATTTCAACAATAATGGGTTAATGGGTTAATGATGAGGGTTAATCAAAGAAAAAGGTTAATAGGTTCAAAAGGGGTTCACTAAGGGTTTAATTATACGGGAAAGCTTTTTATGGAGTCAATGGGTTAAATCCTAAGTGCCTTTATCATCTCAATATATCAAATCATACGTGTGGTCTTGACATGTATAATCGAAGCAAGTTCTAGAATAACAGTTCAATGTTGACACACTCAAACCACAAAAGAAGTGAGCAAGAAAAAAAGCTATATGCTCAAAAAACTCAAAAATCTCACCAAAAATTTGGGTTTTTGATGTCATTCCTGTATACTTAAGAGTTCAAGATAATACCTCAATTTAGGAAAATAATCTAAAAATTTTAGTTCTCAAAATATCAACTTATCATGCTCGATTCTTTAATGTCCTATAATCAAATAATCATTCATAATTCCCATAGTCTAATTCATGACATACCAACAATAGTTATAAGTCAATCAGAATTCATTCTATCAATATTATGAGAAAATCACTTAAGCACAAGACCAAATCCAGGGATTTGAGAATAATGTAAAAAGTTAGGTTCCATGTTCACCCTCCCACACTTAAGATGTACATTGCCCTCAATGTACAAAGATAGACTAGTCAACATAAAGAAAATCATAAGAGGGAAAGAGGTGAAACTCCTTGTTTGAAGGATGCGGAGCTTGATTTTGAGGCTGAAGTGTTTGGGGAAAATGGTAGCGACCACTGTTCTTGGCTAGATGAAGAAATTGGGTCGTTGAACATAGCACTCGTTAGGTATTGTTCCCTATTTGTTTCCTCATTGCATAAATATTCCTAGCAGCTTTGCTTGGAAGTCTGTAGAATCATGAAGAGCTTATTAAGAGTTGGTGTGGAAGAGAGTGTAGTGGAATTACTTGTTAGAAATACCAGAAAATGTAAAATAAAAATTTACTAATATAGAGATGTCTTTCAAAATAAGAAAATTGAAATGAAAATAAAAAACAAAAGAAAAATAAGAATAAAATAAATAAAATAAAATAAAAAAATAGGAGGATTCAATGATCTTCGTCGGTGGGGCCCTCAGGTGGTGGTGCTGGAGGTGCAATGTGGAAGTGTTGGCACAGCCGCTGCATCATGGCCTGCATATCGTCCATCTGTCGATCCCGTCGCCGATCTCGCTCGTGGATCATCTCGAACTGCGTAGTGCAGTACTGCTCGAAGTGGGCAAGTCAGTCAGAAAGATGTGTCAATGAAACAGCCGCAGGAACTGGTCGTTCCCTAGGTGGCGCGGTCGAAGGCTCCTCGTGCTGTGAGGGAACATCATCAGGAATGTCCTCAAGATCCTCCTCGTCAATGGCATGAGAGAGACGATACTGCGGAGGGTAGGTCCCACGTCGGCTCTCGATCATCTGCATGTGTAACATAGTCGTGATGCCCTGTGGGGACATCTGACCTATCAGTGTAAGCGCTGATGACTGGGCCGCGGTGTTAAGGAGGCCGAAGTGTCTAGCAAGGCGCGTCACGCAGGAGCTGATGGAGATCACTCCCTTCCTATGCCGCTTGGTCTGATGGCGAATGCCGAAAGCAATGAAGTAGGCCAAGTCAGTCACGTGTGCATTCGTCATGCACCATAAATAGTAGGCGTCGTGGGTGGTGACGATGCCGGTGCTCTCTCTCCTCCCGATCAATGTGTGAGCCAATATGGCATGGAGATAGTAGAGGGAATGGGGAGAGCTGAGGCCTACGAGCGGCTGGGATCGTAGTTGGAAGAGAGTGGTGCCAAAGGCTTCCAGCACAAGGAGGGGGAGATGTGGATATTGCGTGGTAGTGCATTCATGTCCTCCTCCTCCATAAACTCATCGGTGTAAAGTCCCAGAGCAACTCCAAACTCTGGGACACTGATCGCACCAACTAGACCGCCTAATCGGAAGTGAATGGTGCCTAGGACACTCATCACCACCTGTAAATGAAAAGTAGAGCATAATTCTAAGGTTAGCTCTAAATAAGTGGGCTCGGTAATAGCGAAGAACCGTTCCCATAGGTCTGTAGACAGGAGGGCGAGGATGGCATCAGCGAGCTGGACTAGCTCGACGGCAACCCAGTCGATGCAACAACCTATGGTGATAGGTCGTGCGCGTAGTATTTGAAATAGCTCCTCCTGCGAAGCTTGTGGAAATTCAAGGAACAGGTGTCGAACTTCGGCTGTAGCTCGTACCGAGGAAGAACCTGGTCCCCTATATCTCTTTGAGGATGGGACCGCGGCCTTCTTTCCTCTCGATGACAACATAATGTACCTGAAAATATATGAGCATTGATAGAATCTAAGTTACATCAATAGTTAAGCAATAGGCCTAAAACTAGTATATACTATTCAGTGTTTTAAATAAGTCAAATATAGAAAATTCTAAAGAAAATTCTTAACTTGTCTAAAACATATTTGTAATAGTAACAATATCTATGTAAAGTGTGAAAAATACTAATGTAACAACACAAATTGGAAAAACAAGGTTAAGAAAGTGAACCAAGGGCTATTGTAAGGCGGTGCACGGGCATGTGACGCGGAGAGGAAACCGTGTGGTGGGAAAAATAGAGGGTATAAGGAGGGGAAAATGGGGACTAATGTAAGTGGAGTGACTTTGAGGGTGGTTTGAGGGTTGGGGAAGTGAGAATCTAGGGAATGGTGGCTGGAATAGGAAGTAGGGGTTGGGGGAGGGTGGATTTCGGCTAGGGTTTTGAAAGAAGGAAGAAGATGAAAGTGGTTTGTTTATATAGGGGAAGGGCACACGGCCTAGGGCTACGCCCGTGTGCTGTGAGGGTAGCCCGTTTTTTTTAAATTTTTTCAAATTTGGTCGTGCCCGGCTACTATCACACACCCGTGTGTCTTGGGCGTGTGTGGCACACGGCCATGTCGCACGGCCGTGCCTAGCATTGTTCGCTTCTCCCATGCCCATGTGTTATGGTACCACGCCCGTGTATTGTTGTCCACGGTTTAATGGCATACACGCCCGTGTCGAAGAAACAGAATCAAGCCTTGTCCCTGGCATGCCCGTGGTTTTCTATCCCATGCCCGTGTTCTTCCTATCAAGTTCACCCATGGCCATGTCGCACGGCCGTGGGGATTTATCGCATCTTGTTTTGGGGAAATCATGTCCTGCTTCAACACAGCCGTGTCTCTTCCCCTGTTTGGCTACAGCTTTAGGCAGGCCCGTGTGCCTGGCCGTGTGTGCTAAAAAACTGTGCAATTCAAAGATTAAGTTAATGATTCAAAGTGTTAAAAATTAAAAAATAAAGAAATCAAAATATGTTAGTGCTCGGGTTACCTCCCAAGAAGTGCTTATTTATAGTCTAAGCTCGACTTACCTCTTTGTTGAATGATCATGGTGGTTTGAGGAGTTCATACTCCTCATTCCTGTTGTCAATTTTAAAATAAGGTTTTAAACGGGTGTTGTTTACCTTAAAAGTGCCGAACTTGGCATGACTCACCTCCACTGTACTGAATGGAAAAATACTGAGTACCGTAAGAGGGATTTCCTCATTTGGTGTGGTAGTAAGACTGTATCGCCGACCTGAAGTTGATTAGGAGAGGTATCGGGCTTGTTTTTGCGTAGTTTTGGTTTATCATGTGTTCTCAATTTGTGTTCTTGCCATTCGTCTAGCTCCTCTATCCGTAGTCTTCGTTCTTCATGGGCTTCTTTGTTCTTTTCATGATAGTAGCGCACTGTCTCTGTTGTATTTGTTCGAGAAGGTTCCTGCAAGGACGATTGAATATTAGTTTTATCATCGATAGGTTTTATAGCATTATCCTGAGTCTTAGGGGTTTTGACTGAATCGCGTGCTTGGAGTATCACTGCGTCGTCACCTGTACGAAGTGTTAGTTCCCTTGTGCCTACATTAATAATGGTTCTGGCAGTTGCTAAAAAGGGTCGTCCTAAAACTAAAGGTACCTCGTTATCCTCATCCATATCTAAGACAACAAAGCCTACTGGGTAAAGAAATTTATCAATTTTAACGAGAACATCTTCAGTAATACCCTTAGGAAATCTAACTGTTTTGTCAGCCAATTGTATGCTCATCCTAGTCTGTTTGGGTTTACCAAGACCTAGTCGTTTAAACATTTTATAGGGCATAATATTTATACTTGCCCCTAGATCAGCTAAAGCATTATTCACAGATAAACTACCAATTAAACAAGGAATTGTAAAACTCCCTGGATCTTGTAATTTGTTAGGTAGCTTATTATTTAGAATAGCCGAGCAGACTGCATTGAGTTCCACATACGATGTAGTGTCTAATTTCCTTTTTTTGCTCAGAAGTTCCTTTAAGAATTTTGCTGAGTTGGGCATCTGCGAAAGAACTTCAATAAAGGGTAAGTTAATATGTAATTTCTTTAAGAGTTTGACAAACTTACCGAATTGTTCTTTTTTTCTGTCTTTCGTCATCTCTTTAGGATATGGCACACGAGGTTCATGATTCGTACTTACCAGTTTGGGATCATTATCGTTTACCTCTTCTCGTCCTTTGTTCATCACGTTGTTTTGCTGTATTTCTGGCTCAGGTATAAAGAGTTCGTCCTTATGTTGAGCGCTAATTACATTGAGGTGTTCCCTCATATTAGGTTCAGTATTACTTGGTAGGCTACCTTGTGGTCTTTCGGAGATTAGTTTGGACAGCTGGCCTATCTAAGTTTCGAGTCCTTAGATCGATGCTTGTTGATTCTTAAATGCAATCTCGGTATTTTGAAAATGGGTTTCTGACATCGAGATGAATTTAGAGAGCATCTCTTCAAGGTTCGACTTCTTTCTTAGTGATAAGGTGGCTGTTGAAAACCCTGAGGATTTTGTGGCTTTTGATTCCCTTGACCTCCCCAGGAAAAATTTGGGTGGTTCCTCCAACCTGCATTATAGGTATTACTGTATGGGTTATTTTGAGATCTAAAGTTATTATTACCCATATAGTTGACTTGTTCTTCTTCAGTTGTAGGATTGAAGGATTGGTATTCTATATGCACACCTCCTCCGCTTGAGTCACACCTCATTACTAGATGTACCTGCGTAGAACCAAGTAAACCATCAATCTTTTTATTGAGAAGTTCTACCTGATTTGACAGCATAGTAACTGAGTCGACGCTATAAACGCTTGTTGTTTTTGTTGGCTTAGTCCTCATGACTTGCCACTGATAGTTATTTAGTGACATTTCTTCAATAAATTCATAAGCCTCTTTAGGTGTTTTGTTGTTGATGGTTCCTCCAGCAGCTGCGTCAATCATCTGTCTTGTCGAGGGATTCACACCATTGTAGAATGTTTGAACTTGCAACCATAGAGGTAACCAATGGTGAGGGCACCTTCTCAATAGATCCTTGTATCTCTCCCATGCATCATAAAGTGTTTCTAAGTCCATCTGCACAAAAGAAGAGATATCATTGTGTAATTTAGCTGTTTTAGCCGGTGAAAAATATTTTAGTAAAAATTTCTCGGTCATTTGCTCCCAAGTAGTGATAGACTCTCATGATAACGAGTTCAACCACTGTTTAGCTTTGTTTCTCAGTGAGAAGGGAAATCACCGAAGACGGATGACATCATCAGAAACGCCATTGATTTTGAATGTATCACAAAATTCCAGGAAATTTGCTGAGTGAGTGTTGGGATCTTCATCCTGCAAGCCATCAAACTGAACAAATTACTGTATCATCTGAACAGTGCTAGGTTTTAATTCAAAATTATTCACAGCAATAGCAGGTCTAACTATACTTGATTGAGTTCCTGTTAAAGAGGGTTTAGCATAGTCATACATAGTACGTGGAGCAGGATTTTGATTAGCTACAATTGCAGGAGGCAGCTGATTGTCTTGGTTTTCAGTCATCTCGTCGGTTGGAGGTTGAGTATTGCCTTCTTATTCGTTTTTTGTGTATCGTAAACTACGCCTTATTTCTCTTTGATTTCTACGAAACTGTTCGATTGATTTTTTCGTCAAAAAGTAAAGGTCCTGATGGGTTTCTTCTAGTCATAAACTATAAAAACCTGCCAAGAGAAAGAAAAAGTAAATTGATAAATAAGAAAATAAAATAAAATTACAAGAAAAATAAATGGCTAAAGTAATAAAAATTTAGTGTTCCTAATATTTCAGTTCCCCGGCAACGGCGCCAAAAACTTGATCGCGGTGATTCGTAACAAGTAATAAATATTTATAATGAAGATCAAACCTAAACTAACTATTATCACGACAAAAAGGCAAGCGCACCTATCGAACAATAGTATAGTAATAGCAAGATCGGGATATCGTACCCAAGGGAACCAAAAGTACTAGTAATAACTATCCTTTTATTATCTAGCCTAAGAATAAAAGGGTTTGTTTATTAAACTAATTATCTAAACTAATTAACTAATTTAATTAAAGCGAAGAGAGAATTTGGAAAAAGACTTGATGAGTGCAATTAATAAAGATGACACCCAAGGAGGAATCCACCTAGATTTCACTTGTTATCTGACTCTGAACAGGACGATTTATTCGCGTGACTTGTTCCGTAGATATCCCTAAGTTAAGTTATTATCTCTATTCAAGACTAATAACATCTAATCCCTAGATTGAATAAACGAGACTTTTCTCTAATTAACACTCTAGGGTTGCATTAACTCGATTATAGATCCCCTTATTAGGTTTCACCCTAATCTGGCAAAACTGGTAACCCTATTTCTAGGCGTTCGATCAACTCCGCTTAATTATGTCAAATCTACTCTTAGGTAGGGTCTATTCCTCTTCTGCATAAGCACATCAAATCATGAATTAATACCTGGAATATTAACTCAAGCATTAAGAACATATAGTTAAGAACAAATCAAGTATTTATCATACAGTTCAGATAATAATAACAAGATCTATCATAGGTTTTATCCCCCTTAGGTATCTAAGGGGTTTAGTTCATAATAAAATAAGAGTACATCTCAAAAGTATGAAAATAACAAAACATAAAGAAAACTCTAAAACCCCTGAAGGAATTTTGAGAGAGATCTTCAGTCTTGGAATAGCTCCAGCTTTTAAGATGGATCGTCTGGCTTCCATCAAGTAATTCCCGGCGTGTGGTTCTATGTTCCAGAAACGTTCTGGAGAGCCCCCTTTCTAGGTCATACTTAGGGTGTTTATATAGGCTTTTGATTGGTTTTCTTCCCCCCTAAGTATCCTTTTTCTGTGTAGGATACAATTCCTTGAAAAAGGGACATGCCCGTGTGCCACAGCCGTGTGACGTGGTTGCCAAGCCGTGTGAGTCATGTAAACTTTGGTCGACACCCTCGAAAGGCATGGGCGTGTGAGTTGCCCGTGTGGCAAGGCTTAGGCCGTGTGGGTCTTCTCGATTTGGTTCATTTTGTCCCTTTTTTTGGTCGTTTTTGGCTCCTTTTGACTCTTGCTGCTCTCCTGGGTATAAAACATGAAATAACCGGATTAAAAGCACCAAAATCCACAAATCTAGTAGTAAATATCCATAAATATGCTAAGTATTTGGGGTAAAAACATGTATCATTTGGCGTTTATCAGGGACACATGGCTAGAACACATGCCTATAGGGCAGGCCGTGTGTCACACATGGCCTAGACACACTCCCGTGTGTCTACCTGTGTGGACAAAATAAAGTCTATCTACCAAGCCATTTGTCACCCTCATTTACTCTTACACACACAAAAATTCAATGGCATAATCCATGGCATGTTTAAGCAACCAGAACATCCATAATCAAGGCTAAATCATATCATTCATTACCAACACTTAACATATTTACTATATTATAATTTACCAAATCAATTCATACCAAACTCACATTCACAAGTATCAACATGAATACTTTCATCATGCATAATTCTACTTAGATTTCCTCGCACACCAAAGGACCCATCTCATCCATTTCACAACAACTCATTTAACCATAATAAACACATAGCAACCTATTGCAAAACACAAAACAAGAAGGCATTAACACATACACTTATATAAATGGACTTATAGTCATTTTAGTGAAAATAAGCCAATTACATGGCTAAATACCAAATCACCGTAAACAAATATAAGTTAATACATTTGGCCAAATCAAATGATACATATAACAAAATGACCAAGTCCCTATACATGCCATACTCTCAAAATATTTTAAAAATCATCGGTACCCAAAGGACAGTTTGATAGTGTGATGTAACTTCTGACGATTTCTAATCCCGAGCTAGCTTGGTGACACTATAAAACATTAGAAATAAGACGAAGTAAGCTATATAGCTTAGTAAGTTCGTATGAAGAAATAAGCAACCTTACCATTCACTAATCATGCAAGTAATATAACATAAGATAACATAATTTTCCATAATCTCATGATCATAATTCACTTCCATCATAACCTACCTTGAAATCGTCATTTCAAAAATTTATAATCATAAGCTTCGAGTACATACATGTACCATATCGTAACAAATTTACACTTATTCTCATCTTTAACATACCCATGAACCACTCGAAATAATAATGTCGAATACTTCGGAATCTTGCACACTAAGTGCCACATATGTAGCCAATGCTGTCTCAATCTCATATCGCATAATTGCTCGCTCTCGAGCTAATCAACGGGCCTGCTCACACAAGCTGTCAGTCAAGACGTTGCTACTCGGTGCTGCTCATACAAGTTGTCAAGTAACCGCAACATATACCGGTATACTCAGTCACTGGTAAGACGTATGAGACTAGCACTCGAATTACATAATCACATAAAACATGGTAATCCTAGTGACATGTCACTTGTATCCTAATCTATTCCTAAGGTTCAAATGGGATTTCTTGCTTATCGAACTGTCGTTGAACTCGTTCGTAAAGTTAAACTCATCCAGAAAATCAATCATACTATTCATGCTATATTAAAGCATTTAAATACAAATATATTAAAGCTTATTTAACATACGAACTTACCTCGGTTACAAAAACGACTGTTAGTTCGATTTTAGTTCACAACCTTGTTCTTTCCCCATCTAAACTCGAACTTTGTTTTTCTTGATATCAAATTTAACTTATTTAATCATCACATTATTCAATTCAGCCCAAAAACACACAATGGGAAAAATTATATTTTTTACCCTAACCTTTTGACATTTTCACAATTTAGTCCCTAGGCTCGTAAAATTAATTTTGTTTCAATTTCCTCGCAACCCAAGCCTAGCCAAACCTTTTTCATGCTCATGATAGCAAAATTTTTTCATTTATTCACATTTTTCTACTCATTTTATAGACTTTTACAAATAAGTCCCTATTTGTCATTTTTACCGAAAATCACTTTACAAAAGTCGTTTAACAAATAACAAACAAGCATTTTCTACCGTCAAACATAAAAATACATACATGTTCAACATGGGTGAAATTTTAAAATTCACGTTTCTTTCAACCAGTCCTTAAAATAGCTAAATCAAGTTACGACGATCTTAAAAATATGTTTGCCTCGAACTTGGCGTGTCACATTGAAGTGTTTTTCGAAAACCATGTTTCCATTAAAAACCCTTTTTAATAATTAAAAACTTATACCCTTTTTAAAACCTTGTTAGAAAACCTCAGCTGAATAACATTCTTAACAACTTTGTAAAAATCTTGGTAGTTGCGGAAACTTACTTTAAAAACAATTGCGGTTACGTGATGTTTTGAATAACAGTAGTTGCTTTGGAAAATCGTGTTCTAATACTAGCAATTATAAGAACAATAAATAAAATTCCAAATTTGAAATCCAAAAAATTACAACGACTTTACTACAACCCACATAAAATATTTTAAAGGTAATAATCAAAACTGTAACATAACCAGTGTGTGTGGCTTCCTCCGAGCCCCTAGCAACCCCGATCCATCTAAGGCTGGAAATTACCTGAAAGGTTAATAAACGGGGTGAGTTTACGAAAACTCAGTGTGAAATCCCCTACTATAAAAAGGAACAGTCAGTCATCTAAAAGAATTAAAAGTCTAGCCCCAGCCTTACTTACAATTTCAGTACCAATCGGGTCTTAGCCCATTACAACAAACAGTACCAGATGGACCTTAGCCCATTACAGAATAAGAAACATTAGAATCAGAATCAGAATCAGTAACAGAATCAGAATCAGAATCAATATTAGTAACAGAATCAGAATCAGAATCAGAATTAGGTGACAGAATCAGAATCAGAATCAGTAACAGAATCAGAATCAGAATCAGTATTAGTAACAGAATCAGAATCAAAATCAGAATTATGTGACAGAATCAGAACCAGAATGTGAATGCAATCCCAACCCAGCCTATAACCAACCGCTACACTCCACCGTACCAGCCCTACTCTCCATGTGGGGAATAGCTCAACCCACCCAGCCCTACACTCCACAGTTGCAGCATTGCTGCTCAGTTATCAGATATTGTGACAGAGTCACCAGATACAGATATTGTGGCAGAGCCACCATAACAGATATTTATGGCATAGCCACTAGAAACAGATAATGTGGCAAAGCCACTTAACAGAATACGTGGCACAAAGCCATCGATAACTGCATTATGTTAGGCACACAGCCATCAACTAGAGCAACATAACGGCACACAGCCCTAGGTAAATGTGATCGACACAGAGTCGTCAATAACCATATATTGGCACATAGCCTTAGGCAAATGCGTTTGGCACACAGCCATAATTAGGTTGGCACAGAGCCATATGTATGTTGACACAAAGCCATAATCAGAAGGCTTTAAGCCATCGGTAGCTGTATTATGTTAGGCACATAGCCATCAGCGACGGTAATATAGTCGGCACCCAGCCTCGGGTAAATATGATCGGCACCAGCCATTGATCGGTCCACAGTCGTCTTGGGTGACCCGTACGACCTTATCAAATCAGTACGAATATACGGCTCTTAAGCCTTCGGTGGATCCATAGTCGTCAAGCAACCATGCGATCCTAACAGATCAGATCTTCCTCCGTACAAAATCCCAACCCATGCAACATGTCATGTATGCAGAATCTCATGCCCATATTTGAATCAAACAATCACAGTCAAGTCATTCATATACCAACATATATTCACAATCAAATTCGTCAACCACACAGTCCAAGTTAGTCACTTGGCCACAAGGGCAAAACAATCATTTAGCACCTTAAGGGCAAAATGGTAATTTTACCCCACAAGGTATCTTGGTAATTCCACCCTACAGGGGTATTTTAGTAATTCTACCTTATAGGGGTATTTTAGTAATTCTACCCTATAGGGGTATTTCGGTAATTCTACCCTACAGGGGTATTGCGATAATTCTACCCTACAAGGGTATTTCGATAATTCTACCCTATAGGGGTATTTCGGTAATTCTACCCTACAGGGGTATTGCGATAATTCTACCCTATAGGGGTATTTCGGTAATTCTACCCTACAAGGGTATTTCGGTAATTCTACCCTACAGGGGTATTTCGGTAATTCTACTCTACAGGGGTATTGCGATAATTCTACCCTACAGGGGTAATTCTACCCTACAGGGGTATTTTGATAATTCTACCCTACAGGGGTATTTCGGTATTTCTACCCAACAAGGGTATTACGATAATTCTACCCTACAGGGGTATTTCGGTAATTCTACCCTACAGGGGTATTTTAGTAATTCTACCCTACAAGGGTATTTCGGTTATTCTACCCTACAGGGGTAATTCGATAATTCTAACCTACAGGGGTATTCCGGTAATTCTATGCTACAGGGGTATTTCGGTAATTTTGTAAACCAAGGGCATTTTGGTAATTTTACAAACCAGGGGTATTTTGGTAATTTTATTGATCGAGGGTATTTCAGTAATTTTGCAAACTGAGGGTATTTCGGTAATTTTACAAATTGAGGATATTTGGGTAATTTTATAAATCGGGGTACTTTGGTAATTTTACAACTGGGGGTATTTCAGTAATTTCATAATCGAGGGTAAAATGGTAATTTTGTAAACTGAGGGTAAAATGGTAATTTTGTAAATCGAGGGTAAAACAGTAATTCTGTAAATCGAGGGTAAAATGGTAATTTTGTAAATCGAGGGTGAAACGGTAATTCTGTAAATCGAGGGTACTTTGGTAATTTTACAAATTGAGGACATTTTAGTAATTTGGTAAACTAAAGTATTCTAAACAGGGATAACAATACGAATGGGCCTAAAGCCTATTCTCGGCCCAAATGGGCCCACACGCTCGTGTGGCCATTTTAGCCCAAACCTAGCCACAGATATTCGATTCACCTAGCCTAGTCCAATATTTACTACACAATCAAACAACTTATCCAATTGGGCCTGTAGGCCCATTGGGCCCACATGGCCCCTTTCGGCCCATCGCGGCCCGAAGTAGCCATCCAACAACAAGAGTAGTGATAAATACACACCTGATTGGAGACTAGAGTTAATCCACGCTCCGAGCACTCTTAGCCGACGCCCAACCCAAACGAGCACGCCATAAAGCGAAAGGGATCAGCCAAGAAAGGTACCTTTACTCTCCTCATGGTTCTCTCTATTTAAAGCCAGCTTCCCATCCACTCTTATGTTAGCTTCCCGATGTGGGATCCCTCCAACATCAGAGTTTAAATTCAACACCAACTCTTGCCGGCCCCTGTTAGCAAAATAAATGCTCTTTGCTTGCTATGGGATTCGAACCCATGCCTCCCCTCAAATGCTCCACACGCCACTTGCCACTAAGCCATAAGGTTTTTTGTGCCACAATTTCTCCAACAATATTCTTAAGGCCTACCTACTACACCCAGGGTTTGATTCACCTTAAACCAAATTTTTTGTTAGAGTCCAGGTTTAAACCTAGGACTTCTCCAACACTTCTCAACACACTTAACCACTAAAATAAGCCTTCATTAACGAAATTTGCATGCACAACAGAATATTATAAGCTACCTTCAACCGCTCCTATGCTCAAGGCCCAAAACTTCTAGGCCCAAATTCAAGGTGTTACAACTCTACCTCCCTTAAAGAAATTTCGTCCTCGAAATTTCCATCTAACAGGGTAGTCGTGTAACATCTACCCCACTACGCTACCGCTGCGCACTCTGATCCTACTATCACTATCACACTTCAACTAGAACTTGAAACATCTCATACATACAACACTTATTCACTGAAGTAGACACATATTTATCACACATATATACAATTTCTATATCCAAGCATCACATCCACATAAAATAAATACCAAATTTAAATTCAGACCAATATCTAAGGAATCCATAGTATTTCAATTTCTAAATAGAAAAAAGTATTCAGAAGACTTACGGATTCGGCGCCGGAGACTCGGTGTGCCACACTTTTTAAGAGAAATACTTCAAACATACCACGTGGTTGAAAATACTTTTCTAAAATTCAACCTTTGAAAACCCAATCCACAGCCGAGTTGTTGCAACCCAGGCTCTGATACCACTATATGTAACACCCCAAACCCGGCCTGGAAGTTTGGCTCGAACTTGGCATGTCACATTGAAGTGTTTTTCGAAAACCATGTTTCCATGAAAAACCCTTCTTAATAATTAAAAACTTATACCCTTTTTAAAACCTTGTTAGAAAACCTTAGCTGAATAACATTCTTAACAACTTTGTAAAAATCTTGGTAGTTGCGAAAACTTACTTTAAAAACAATTGCGGTTACGTGATGTTTTGAATAACAGCAGTTGCTTCGGAAAATCGTGTTCTAATACTAGCAATTATAAGAACAATAAATAAAATTCCAAATTTGAAATCCAAAAAATTACAACGGCTTTACTATAACCCACATAAAATAATTTAAAGGTAATAATCAAAACTGTAACATAACCAGTGTGTGTGGCTTCTGTGACAGCCCTAAAGTGACCCTAGTCGGAAAGCGGTCTCGGGACTGCTAGACCGAGTCACCAAATTATTTGAATGTGATAATTATTGCCTAAAATATGTGAATATAAATGTGTGAAAGTTTTAAGCTTCGATTTAGTTAATTGCATGTGAATTTAGTTGATAGGACTTATGTGAGAAAATTTAGAAATGTGCTAGGCAAATGCAAGTGGCCTAATAGTGCATGTAATCAAAGGGGTGGACTTGCATGTCAATTTCCCCCCATTTAAGTACTAGTGGCCGGCCATGACAAGGGATGATGGGCAAAACATGTCATGAAACATGTTGTGTTAATGGAAAAATAAAATAAGAAGCATGGGCAAAACATGTCATGAAACATGTTGTGTTAATGGAAGAATAAAATAAGAAGCATGGGCAAAACATGTCATGAAACATGTTGTGTTAATGGAAGAATAAAATAAGAAGCATGGGCAATAAACTAATAAGAAATTGAAGGAAGAAAACAAAGAGAAAAAAAATGTTGTTCTTGGCCGAATAGGAGAAAGAAAAAGAAGGAAAAAGAGCTTTGAGGAAATCGGCTATGGTGGTTTGATAGACTAAGGTATGTTTGATGATGTTCCATGAGATGCATGCATGTTTTAGTAGTTAGCTTGAGTTCTAAATAGCCCATGGTTCAAATCTTTACTATGTCATGGAGATGATATTTGGCCAAGGTGGATTGGTGTTGATATCATTTGCATGCTAAAAGTGAAGCTTTGTAATGGTGCATGTGATGGTGGATTGATGATTCTTGAATCTTCTTTTTAGCATTTTTGAGTGAGACATTAAGTTCTTTGTTTAACCATGACCAAAAATTGAAATGGTATGGTGTTGTGATGCAATCGGCCCCAACATAGACATGTATGTTCGGCCACATGAATAAGTACATAAGTTATGTGTATGTTCGGCCATAGGTAGCCTATTGATGGCTTTAGCTTGACTTAGAAAATTCGGCTAAGGGGAAATATTAGCTAGTATGTTGAATTCGATTCGTGATTCCGTACATATGTGACTCTAGTGTCTAATGTATATATGGGTTAAGTACCTTGAGCTTCTCTTTTGATGTTCGAATGAATTGTATTAAATTGCTTGATGTGATTAAAAATGCGTATGACCATTGTGTATTTGAGCTAAAAGGTGGCCATATGACCTATCAAACTCCTTGTCATATTCGGCCATAAGCTAGTAAAATGAGACTTTAATGAGTTAAATTTGTTTGAATTAAGCTCAAGAGCAAAGGGGAACTAAATCCGATAAAGGGAAGGAAAAAGTGGTCGAATAGCCGTCGAAACCGTTCGACAACATCCGAGGTAAGTTCTTGAGTAATAGAGCTTAAATTATGATTTGATTAGATCATGTTTTAAGCAAATCAAAATCATGCTCTTTGTGTGTGGCTATTGAGCCGAAATTGCAAGAGTGATAAGTGTCTTGTGTTTGAGTTTTGCTAATGAAAATGAAATACGAATGTGTCATGATTTATTGTTAAATGTGCATGGTTATTCGAATGATGTCCGGGCTAAGTCCCGAAGGCTTTGTGCTAAGTGACCATATCTGGACTAAGATCCGAAGGCATTGGTGCGAGTTACTAAATCCGGGTTAAGTCCCGAAGGCATTTGTGCGAGTTACTAAATCCGGGTTAAGTCCCGAAGGCATTTGTGCGAGTTACTATAACCGGGCTATGTCCCGAAGGCATTTGAACGAGTAGCTATATCCGGTTAAATTCCGAAGGTACGTGATTTGGGAATGAATGATCTTGCTGTAAAAATTTCAGTTAATACGCTTGTAACATCCCAACATTGAGGTATGTTTCGTATGTGCTTTGAATTAGTTGAGCCCTTACAAATAAGTATTCGCTCAGTTGATAAATGAGCTACCGGCCTTTGGCTAAGTTGATCTTTGTGTATGAATAAAAGGGTTGGTAATGTGAAGTAAGTATGATATTGAAAATTTGTGCATATGAAATTATCCGTTTAGCTACATGAATGCTATACTTTGGTTGTGTCTAAATTCTTTGCTCAAAACTTACTAAGCATTTAATGCTTACTCCGTTTCTTTGATTCTCTGTTTTATAGATTTTGGTTCTTCAGCTATCGGACTCGGGATTTTGAAGTCGAAGTCGCCCACACTATCGAAGCCCCCTTTTGGTACAATTTTGGTTGAACTTCGAAATGGCATGTATAGGACTACCCTTTTTGTTGTGGGTCATGGACCCTTTGGATTTGTATAAATTTGGATAGCCATGCGAAAATGGCTTATATATGTTTGAGCATAATGTTATGCTCATTTGGTATGGATATGCTTAACAAGGATTGGCCATGGGAATGGTTAATCACTATCATAATTTGTGCTATTTATGCTAAAAGGGCTAGTTGAATCATGGAAACTATGAAATTGGTAAAGTCTACCTTAAAGGCAGATGCTGACAGCAGCAGTGATGTAGATTTGGAAAATCACTAAAAATAGTAGGAATGTAATTAAATAGTGAATAAATTATGAAAACGAACCTTGGTGAATCTATTTTCATAGGAAAGTAACGAAATGTTCATATGAACAGTATATTATGAGATGCTAAAGTTTTCGTGAGACAGGGTCAAAACAGTTTCTGGATTCCCTGTTCCGAATTTGGAAATTCATTATAAATTAACCAGAGATAATTAGAAGTCATGCCATATATTAATAGATTCCTTTTTGAGTCTAGTTTCTATAGAAACAAACGACATCAGTATTGAAGCCCTGTACAGGGTGATATCCAAGTCGTAATGCGCAAAGGTTAGTGTAGTCGATCCATGTAACATAGGAGACTTTGACTAATAAACTGTACTAATTGGCCCGACCAAAAATTCTAGAAAAAATTTTTAGATGCATATATGAGTCTAGTTTCAGGGAAAAATCACGAAGCTGATTTTCGAGTTGTGAAACTCAAGATATGATTTTAAGGTGACAGTGATGCAGTTAGCCAACTTGCCTGGAAAATTTAAAATGGATTGTGCAAAGAAGTGATTTAAGTCTGCAAACCCCTCGTGTCCGACTCCGGCGACGGACTCGGGTACGGGGTGTTACAATTTTATTGGTATCAGAGCTACGGTTTAGTCGATTCTAGGACTACCGTAATGCGTTGGGTCTAGCTATACATGCCATTTTATGTGATTATTTGATAGTGTGGTGATTTCTGACATTCGCAAATGTGTTTATTTATAGTAATGGATCCCGATCCCGACCGAGCGGTAGCTGATGATCTTGAGAGTGTAGCGCCTGCTCCCGCACAAGGGACAGCGCCGGTGGACTCTCAACCTAATGCTAGTAACCCGAATGATGAAGCTAGACAAGCTTTCTATAGCGTGATGAATGATTGGTTCAACCAATACATTCGAACTAATACGGCTATTCCACAACCTCTATTCCCGACAAATACCACCCCCGCACCTACCATACCTCTGGTAACTGACCAAATAAGGTCAAATAAGCCCCCAGTTGACAGAATCTGAAAACACGGGGCTACTGAATTTAAAGCCACGGACAGCGATGATGCCGAGCAAGCGGAATTTTGGTTGGACAACACTATCCGGGTACTAGATGAACTATCTTGCACACCCGATGAGTGCCTAAAGTGTACTATCTCCTTGCTACGTGATTCTGCCTACTATTGGTGGAATACGTTGACTTCTGTTGTGCCTAGAGAGCAAGTAACTTGGGAGTTTTTCCAAACCAAGTTTCGAAAGAAGTATATCAGTCAGAGATTCATTGACCAAAAACGGAAGGAATTTCTTGAACTCAAACAAGGTTCCATGTCGGTTACCGACTATGAACAAAAATTTGTGAGGCTTAGCCGGTACGCACGAGAATGCATTTCCTCAGAAGCCGTGATGTGTAAACGTTTCGAGGATGGGCTGAATGACGATATAAAGCTGTATGTAGGCATTTTGGAAATCCGAGAATTTGTGGCACTTGTCGAGCGAGCTTGCAAGGCCGAGGAGCTCAGTATAGAGAAAAGAAAAGCTAAGGTGGGAGCAAAGGAGTTTCGTAAGAGGTCTTCGGGGAAGCCCTTCCCACAGTCATCGAAGAAATTTAGAGATGGCTTAGGCCGATCTAGAGACACTTCAGGCTTTTCTAGACGAGATCGCGATCGACCCCCTGTGGGTGCACGAGTCACTTCGGTCGCTAGTGTTGGAAATGATCGTCGGGACAGAGCGGAGTGCCAGTATTGTGGTAAATGGCATTCGGGGAGTTGTAGATTCCATGATCGCTCCTGTTACAAGTGCGGATCAGCTGACCACTTCATTAAGGATTGCCCGAGGTTGTCTGAACAGAATATAAATCAAAGCGAGAAACCGGGTGCTACCACTGTTCGAGGTAGACCATCTAAAAATACGGGCAATGCTAGGGGTGGTCAGAGAGGATCTAGAGATGCTACAACCAGATCCGAGGCTCGCGCTCCTGCTAGGGCTTATACTATACGCGCACGCGAGGATGCTTCCTCGCCAGATGTTATTACCGGTACTTTTACTCTCTTTGATACTAATGTGATTGCTTTGATTGACCCTGGTTCTACTCATTCTTATATATGTGAAACCTTAGTATCCAGTAAGACTTTACCTATTGAGTCTACTGAGTTCGTAATTCGGGTGTCAAATCTCTTGGGTCGTTACGTGCTTGTCGACAAAGTCTGTAAGAAATGCCCCCTAGTAATTCGAGATTCCTGTTTTCCGGCGGACTTGATGCTTTTGCCGTTTGATGAATTTGATGTTATTCTTGGTTTGGATTGGTTGACCGCGCATGATGCGGTTGTGAATTGCAAAAGCAAGACTATTGATTTGAGGTGCGCAAATAACGAGATAATCCGAGTTGAGTCTACGGACTTAAGGGGGTTGCCAGCTGTAATATCAGCAATGTTGGCCCAGAAATATGTAAGAAAAGGGTGCGAAGCATACCTCGCGATGTACTTGATGACAAAGAATTAGAAAAGAAACCCGAATCTGTGCCGGTGGTTTGTGAATACCCGGATGTTTTTCCTGAAGAATTACCGGGTTTACCACCTGTTCGGGAGATAGAGTTTGGTATTGAGCTTGTACCTGGAACTACGCCAATTTCGATAGCTCCGTATCGTATGGCACCAACCGAGTTAAAAGAATTGAAAGCTCAGTTGCAAGAGTTGACGGATAGAGGTTTCGCTCGACCAAGTTTCTCACCTTGGGGTGCACCAGTATTGTTCGTGAAAAAGAAGGACGGAACCATGAGGTTGTGCATTGACTATCGTCAACTGAATAAAGTGACGATAAAGAATAAATATCCATTACCGCGTATTGATGATTTGTTTGATCAACTAAAGGGAGCCTCAGTGTTTTCAAAGATAGATTTGAGATCGGGTTATTATCAGTTGCGGATTCGAGATTCGGACGTACCCAAAACTGCTTTTAGAACGAGGTACGGTCACTACGAGTTCTTAGTGATGCCGTTCGGGCTCACTAATGCCCCTGCGGTATTTATGGATTTGATGAATCGAATCTCCAGACAGTATTTGGACCGGTTCGTAGTTGTGTTCATTGATGACATCTTGGTCTATTCAGGAGATGAGACCGAATATGCTGAGCACCTGAGATTAGTGTTGCAAATTTTGTGGGATAAGCAGTTATATGCTAAGTTCAGTAAGTGTGAGTTCTGGTTAAGAGAGGTTAGCTTCTTGGGTCATGTGGTATTCGCATCGGGTATTCGAGTTGACCCGAGCAAAATTTCAGCCATACTTAACTGGAAGCCTCCAAGAAATATTACCAAAGTTCGGAGCTTCTTGGGGCTCGTCGATTATTACCGACGATTTGTAAAAGGTTTCTCGATGATAGCCACACCAATGACGAAGCTACTTCAAAAGGATGTTAAGTTCGAATGGACGGAGAAATGTCAGAAAAGTTTCGATCAACTGAAAACTTATTTGACTGAAGCTCCAATTTTAGTGCAACCCGAATCAGGCAAAGAGTTTGTCATTTATAGTGACGCATCCCTACTTGGGTTGGGTTGCGTATTGATGCAAAAAGGTCGAGTTGTGGCCTATGCGTCGAGACAATTGAAGCCACACGAGAGAAATTATCCGACCCATGATCTCGAACTAGCTGCCATCATATTTGCTTTGAAAATATGGCGACATTATTTGTTTGGTGAGAAGTGCCATGTATTTTCGGATCACAAAAGTCTCAAATATTTGATGACCCAGCGAGACTTGAATCTGCGACAAAGGCGTTGGCTTGAGTTGTTAAAAGATTATGAGCTTGTCATTGATTACCACCCGGGAAAGGCTAATGTGGTTGCGGACGCCTTAAGCCGGAAATCACTGTTTGCTTTACGAGCGATGAATGTACACTTGTCTGTTCTACCCGACAATGTGTTAGTAGCTGAATTAAAAGCCAAACCATTATTGATTCATAAAATTCGTGAAGCTCAGAAAGTCGATGATGAATTGGTTGCAAAACGGGCTGAGTGTGTTCCGAACAAGGAATCGGAGTTTCAAATTGATGATGATGATTGTTTGAGGTTCAGAAGTCGTTTGTGTGTTCCAATGAATTCGGAACTCATTCCGATGATTCTGAACGAAGCCCATTGTAGCCGAATGTCAATTCACCCGGGGAGTACGAAAATGTACAACGATTTGAAACGTCGATTTTGGTGGCATGGTATGAAACGAGACATCTCCGACTTTGTTTCGAGATGTTTAATATGTCAACAAGTGAAAGCAAAACATCAAGTGCCTTCAAGATTACTTCAGCCGATCATGGTACCTGAATGGAAATGGGATCGAGTCACGATGGATTTCGTATCTGGGTTGCCAGTATCGGCAAGTAAGAAAGATGCGATTTGGGTTGTTGTGGATAGACTGACTAAGTCGGCTCACTTTATCCCCGTACGTACGGATTTTTCATTGGATAAACTAGCTGAATTGTATGTTTCTCAGATTGTGAGATTACACGGGGTACCGATTTCTGTTGTGTCGGATAGAGATCCGAGATTCACCTCGCGATTTTGGAAGAAATTGCAAGAAGCTTTGGGTACCAAGCTGCACTTTAGCACCGCTTTTCACCCCCAAACCGATGGTCAATCCGAGCGGATAATTCAGATACTTGAGGATATGTTAAGATGTTGCATCCTCGAGTTCAGCGGTTCATGGGAACGGTATTTACCTTTGATTGAATTCGCTTACAACAACAGTTTTCAATCAAGTATTAAGATGGCACCTTACGAGGCTTTGTACGGTCCTAAATGCCGTACACCATTGTTTTGGACCGAGCTCGGTGAAAGTAAAATTTTCGGAGTTGATTTGATTAAAGATGCTGAACAGAAAGTAAAGGTAATCCGTGAAAGTCTGAAGGCAGCCACAGATCGTCAGAAATCGTATGCGGATTTGAAACGAAAAGACATTGAATATCAGGTGGGAGATAAAGTGTTTCTTAAAGTTTCGCCTTGGAAAAAGATACTCAGATTTGGCCGTAAGGGCAAGTTGAGCTCGAGATTCATTGGGCCGTACGAAATCTCTGAACGAGTTGGCCCGGTTGCGTATAGATTGATTTTGCCCCCTGAACTTGAAAAGATTCACGATGTCTTTCATGTTTCGATGCTTCGACGTTATAGATCCGATCCGTCACATGTGATTAATCCCTCAGAAGTTGAAATTCAATCTGACTTGAGTTATGAAGAAGAACCGATTCGTATCCTAGCTCGTGAAGTGAAAGAGTTGCGAAACAAAAGGGTTCCATTAGTTAAGGTGTTATGGCTCAAACACGGGATCGAGGAAGCTACTTGGGAAACTGAGAGCTCGATGAAAGAACGATACCCAAACCTATTTACCGGTAAGATTTTCGGGGACAAAAATTTCTTAAGTGGGGGAGACTTGTGACAGCCCTAAAGTGACCCTAGTCGGAAAGCGGTCTCGGGACCGCTAGACCGAGTCACCAAATTATTTGAATGTGATAATTATTGCCTAAAATATGTGAATATAAATGTGTGAAAGTTTTAAGCTTCGATTTAGTTAATTGCATGTGAATTTAGTTGATAGGACTTATGTGAGAAAATTTAGAAATGTGCTAGGCAAATGCAAGTGGCCTAATAGTGCATGTAATCAAAGGGGTGGACTTGCATGTCAATTTCCCCCCATTTAAGTACTAGTGGCCGGCCATGACAAGGGATGATGGGCAAAACATGTCATGAAACATGTTGTGTTAATGGAAAAATAAAATAAGAAGCATGGGCAAAACATGTCATGAAACATGTTGTGTTAATGGAAGAATAAAATAAGAAGCATGGGCAAAACATGTCATGAAACATGTTGTGTTAATGGAAGAATAAAATAAGAAGCATGGGCAATAAACTAATAAGAAATTGAAGGAAGAAAACAAAGAGAAAAAAATGTTGTTCTTGGCCGAATAGGAGAAAGAAAAAGAAGGAAAAAGAGCTTTGAGGAAATCGGCTATGGTGGTTTGATAGACTAAGGTATGTTTGATGATGTTCCATGAGATGCATGCATGTTTTAGTAGTTAGCTTGAGTTCTAAATAGCCCATGGTTCAAATCTTTACTATGTCATGGAGATGATATTCGGCCAAGGTGGATTGGTGTTGATATCATTTGCATGCTAAAAGTGAAGCTTTGTAATGGTGCATGTGATGGTGGATTGATGATTCTTGAATCTTCTTTTTAGCATTTTTGAGTGAGACATTAAGTTCTTTGTTTAACCATGACCAAAAATTGAAATGGTATGGTGTTGTGATGCAATCGGCCCCAACATAGACATGTATGTTCGGCCACATGAATAAGTACATAAGTTATGTGTATGTTCGGCCATAGGTAGCCTATTGATGGCTTTAGCTTGACTTAGAAAATTCGGCTAAGGGGAAATATTAGCTAGTATGTTGAATTCGATTCGTGATTTCGTACATATGTGACTCTAGTGTCTAATGTATATATGGGCTAAGTACCTTGAGCTTCTCTTTTGATGTTCGAATGAATTGTATTAAATTGCTTGATGTGATTAAAAATGCGTATGACCATTGTGTATTTGAGCTAAAAGGTGGCCATATGACCTATCAAACTCCTTGTCATATTCGGCCATAAGCTAGTAAAATGAGACTTTAATGAGTTAAATTTGTTTGAATTAAGCTCAAGAGCAAAGGGGAACTAAATCCGATAAAGGGAAGGAAAAAGTGGTCGAATAGTCGTCGAAACCGTTCGACAACATCCGAGGTAAGTTCTTGAGTAATAGAGCTTAAATTATGATTTGATTAGATCATGTTTTAAGCAAATCAAAATCATGCTCTTTGTGTGTGGCTATTGAGCCGAAATTGCAAGAGTGATAAGTGTCTTGTGTTTGAGTTTTGCTAATGAAAATGAAATACGAATGTGTCATGATTTATTGTTAAATGTGCATGGTTATTCGAATGATGTCCGGGCTAAGTCCCGAAGGCTTTGTGCTAAGTGACCATATCCGGACTAAGATCCGAAGGCATTGGTGCGAGTTACTAAATCCGGGTTAAGTCCCGAAGGCATTTGTGCGAGTTACTAAATCCGGGTTAAGTCCCGAAGGCATTTGTGCGAGTTACTATAACCGGGCTATGTCCCGAAGGCATTTGAACGAGTAGCTATATCCGGTTAAATTCCGAAGGTACGTGATTTGGGAATGAATGATCTTGCTATAAAAATTTCAGTTAATACGCTTGTAACATCCCAACATTGAGGTATGTTTCGTATGTGCTTTGAATTAGTTGAGCCCTTATAAATAAGTATTCGCTCAGTTGATAAATGAGCTACCGGCCTTTGGCTAAGTTGATCTTTGTGTATGAATAAAAGGGTTGGTAATGTGAAGTAAGTATGATATTGAAAATTTGTGCATATGAAATTATCCGTTTAGCTACATGAATGCTATACTTTGGTTGTGTCTAAATTCTTTGCTCAAAACTTACTAAGCATTTAATGCTTACTCCGTTTCTTTGATTCTCTATTTTATAGATTTTGGTTCTTCAGCTATCGGACTCGGGATTTTGAAGTCGAAGTCGCCCACACTATCAAAGCCCCCTTTTGGTACAATTTTGGTTGAACTTCGAAATGGCATGTATAGGACTACCCTTTTTGTTGTGGGTCATGGACCCTTTGGATTTGTATAAATTTGGATAGCCATGCGAAAATGGCTTATATATGTTTGAGCATAATGTTATGCTCATTTGGTATGGATATGCTTAACAAGGATTGGCCATGGGAATGGTTAATCACTATCATAATTTGTGCTATTTATGCTAAAAGGGCTAGTTGAATCATGGAAACTATGAAATTGGTAAAGTCTACCTTAAAGGCAGATGTTGACAGCAGCAGTGATGTAGATTTGGAAAATCACTAAAAATAGTAGGAATGTAATTAAATAGTGAATAAATTATGCAAACGAACCTTGATGAATATATTTTCATAGGAAAGTAACGAAATATTCATATGAACAGTATATTATGAGATGCTAAAGTTTTCGTGAGACAGAGCCAGAACGGTTTCTGGATTCCCTGTTCTGACTTTGGAAATTCATTATAAATTAACCAGAGATAATTAGAAGTCATGCTATATATGAATAGATTCCTTTCTGAGTCTAGTTTCTATAGAAACAAACGACATCAGTATTGAAGCCCTGTACAGGGAGATATCCAAGTTGTAATACGCAAAGGTCAGTGTAGTCGATCCCTGTAACATGGGAGACTTTGACTAATAAACTGTACTAATTGGCCCGACCAAAAATTCTAGAAAAAAATTTGTAGATGCATATATGAGTCTAGTTTTAGGGAAAATCACGAAGCTGATTTTCGAGTTGTGAAACTCAAGATATGATTTTTAAGGTGACAGTGACGCAGTTAGCCAGCTTGCCTGGAAAATTTAAAATGGATTGTGCAAAGAAGTGATTTAAGTCTGCAAACCCCTCGTGTCCGACTCCGGCAACGGACTCGGGTACGGGGTGTTACAGCTTCCTCCGAGCCCCTAGCAACCCCGATCCATCTAAGGCTGGAAATTACCTGAAAGGTTAATAAACGGGGTGAGTTTACGAAAATTCAGTGTGAAATCCCCTACTATAAAAAAGAGCAGTCAGTCATCTAAAAGAATTAAAAGTCTGGCCCTAACCTTACTTACAATTTCAGTACCAATCGGGTCTTAGCCCATTACAACAGACAGTACCAGATGGACCTTAGCCCATTACAGAATAAGAAACATTAGAATCAGAATCAGAATCAGTAACAGAATCAGAATCAGAATCAGAATCAATATTAGTAACAGAATCAGAATCAGAATCAGAATTAGGTGACAGAATCAGAATCAGAATCAGTAACAGAATCAGAATCAGAATCAGAATCAGTATTAGTAACAGAATCAGAATCAGAATCAGAATTACATAACAGAATCAGAACCAGAATGTGAATGCAATCCCAACCCAGCCTATAACCAACCGCTACACTCCACCCGTACCAACCCTACACTCCATGTGGGGAATAGCTCAACCCACCCAGCCCTACACTCCACAGTTGCAGCATTGCTGCTCAGTTATCAGATATTGTGACAGAGTCACCAGATACAGATATTGTGGTAGAGCCACCAGAACAGATATTTGTGGCATAGCCACCAGAAACAGATAATGTGGCAAAGCCACTTAACAGAATACGTGGCACAAAGCCATCGATAACTGCATTATGTTAGGCACATAGCCATCAACTAGAGCAACATAACGGCACACAGCCCTAGGTGAATGTGATCGACACAGAGTCGTCAATAACCATATATTGGCACATAGTCTTAGGCAAATACGTTTGGTACACAGCCATAATCAGGTTGGCACAGAGCCATATGTAGGTTGACACAAAGCCATAATCAGAAGGCTTTAAGCCATCGGTAGCTGTATTATGTTAGGCACATAGCCATCAGCGACGGTAATATAGTCGGCACCCAGCCTCGGGTAAATATGATCGGCACCAGCCATTGATCGGTCTACAGTCGTCTTGGGCGACCCGTACGACCTTATCAAATCAGTACAAATATACGGCTCTTAAGCCTTCGGTGGATCCATAGTCGTCAAGCAACCATGCGATCCTAACAGATCAGATCTTCCTCCGTACAAAATCCCAACCCATGCAACATGTCATGTATGCAGAATGTCATGCCCATATTTGAATCAAACAATCACAGTCAAGTCATTCATATACCAACATATATTCACAATCAAATTCGTCAACCACACAGTCCAAGTTAGTCACTTGGCCACAAGGGCAAAACAGTCATTTAACACCTTAAGGGCAAAATGGTAATTTTACCCCACAAGGTATCTTGGTAATTCCACCCTACAGGGGTATTTTAGTAATTCTACCTTATAGGGGTATTTTAGTAATTCTACCCTACAGGGGTATTTCGGTAATTCTACCCTATAGGGGTATTGCGATAATTCTACCCTACAGGGGTATTTCGGTAATTCTACCTTACAAGGGTATTTCGGTAATTCTATCCTACAGGGGTATTGCGATAATTCTACCCTACAGGGGTATTTCGGTAATTCTACCCTATAGGGGTATTTCGGTAATTCTACCCTACAAGGGTATTTCGGTAATTCTACCCTACAGGGTTATTGCGATAATTCTACCCTACAGGGGTAATTCTACCCTACAGGGGTATTTCGATAATTCTACCCTACAGGGGTATTTCGGTAATTCTACCCTACAAGGGTATTACGATAATTCTACCCTACAGGGGTATTTCTGTAATTCTACCCTACAGGGGTATTTCGGTAATTCTACCCTACAAGGGTATTTCGGTTATTCTACCCTACAGGGGTAATTCGATAATTCTAACCTATAGGGGTATTCTGGTAATTCTATGCTACAGGGGTATTTCGGTAATTTTGTAAACCAAGAGCATTTTGGTAATTTTACAAACCAGGGGTATTTTGGTAATTTTATTGATCGAGGGTATTTCAGTAATTTTGCAAACTGAGGGTATTTCGGTAATTTTACAAATTGAGGATATTTGGGTAATTTTATAAACCGCGGTACTTTGGTAATTTTACAACTGGGGGTATTTCAGTAATTTCATAATCGAGGGTAAAATGGTAATTTTGTAAACTGAGGGTAAAATGGTAATTTTGTAAATCGAGGGTAAAACAGTAATTCTATAAATCGAGGGTAAAATGGTAATTTTGTAAATCGAGGGTGAAACGGTAAATCTGTAAATCGAGGGTACTTTGGTAATTTTACAAATTGAAGACATTTTAGTAATTTGGTAAACTAAAGTATTCTAAACAGGGATAACAATACGAATGGGCCTAAAGCCTATTCTCGGCCCAAATGGGCCCACACGCTCGTGTGGCCCTTTTAGCCCAAACCTAGCCACAGATATTCGATTCACCTAGCCTAGTCCAATATTTACTACACAATCAAACAACTTATCCTATTGGGCCCGTAGGCCCATTGGGCCCACATGGCCCCTTTCGGCCCGAAGTAGCCATCCAACAACAAGAGTAGTGATAAATACACACCTGATTGGAGACTGGAGTTAATCCACGCTCCGAGCACTCTTAGCCGACGCCCAACCCAAACGAGCACGCCATAAAGCGAAAGGGATCAGCCAAGAAAGGTACCTTTACTCTCCTCATGGTTCTCTCTATTTAAAGCCATCTTCCCATCCACTCTTATGTTAGCTTCCCGATGTGGGATCCCTCCAACATCAGAGTTTAAATTCAACACCAACTCTTGCCGCCCCCTGTTAGCAAAATAAATGCTCTTTGCTTGCTATGGGATTTGAACCCATGCCTCCCCTCAAATGCTCCACACGCCACTTGCCACTAAGCCATAAGGTTTTTTGTGTCACAATTTCTCCAACAATATTCTTAAGGCCTACCTACTACACCCAGGGTTTGATTCACCTTAAACCAAATTTTTTGTTAGAGTCCAGGTTTAAACCTAGGACTTCTCCAACACTTCTCAACACACTTAACCACTAAAACAAGCCTTCATTAACGAAATTTGCATGCACAACAGAATATTATAAGCTGCCTTCAACCGCTCCCATGCTCAAGGCCCAAAACTTCTAGGCCCAAATTCAGGGTGTTACACGTTTAACAAACAACAAACATGCATTTTCTACCGTCAAACATAAAAATACATACATGTTCAACATGGGTGAAATTTTAAAATTCACGTTTCTTTCAACTAGTCCTTAAAATAGCTAAATCAAGTTACGACGATCTTAAAAGTATAAAAATTATTAAAAACGAGACAAGAACAGACTTACAATCAAGCTTGAAAGTGGCCAAAACCTTATCTATGTCTTCTGCTTGTAAAATTCAGTCGTGGAGGACTAATTTTAAGAAGATGACATCTTTTATTTGTTAAATTTTGTCTTTATTTACCAAATGACTAAAATGCCCTTAATGAAAAACTTCAAAATTTCACCTAACCATGTACATTTTTGTCCACCTAGATTATAATGGTCGAATTACCATTTAAGGACCTCTAATTTAAGGATTCATAGCAGTTAGACACTTTTAACATAGAGAACTCAAGTTTTGCACCTATTACAATTTAGTCCTTCTAGTCAAATTGGACACTCAATCGATAAATTTTCTTAACGAAATTTTCACACAATCATTCAATCATACTATAGGCTTTAAAATAATAACAAAATAAATATTTTTACTGCAGACTTGTGGTCCCAAAACTACTATTCCGATTTGACCCAAAAATTAGCTGTTACATTATGAAAATTAAATTAACCACACGGCCTAGCACACGGGCGTGTGACTCGATTGTGTGACCTTAATTTGTTCATGCTTTGCAAAACAAAGAGTTATACGAGTTAGGGACACGGGCGTGTGCTACCACACGGGCGTGTCCCGAACCATACGGGCGTGTCCCGAACCATACGGGCGTGTAACCCTTGTTCATAGCAAAAAATTTCTAAGTTTTGTAAAACTTTCTTAAGTGCTTTATTTAGTCCTGAACCACTTCCAAAGCATGTTTTTGACCTCTTAGGCTCGTATTAGGGACTTTATGATTGAATACAAATTGTTTTAATTTGGATGAAAATTTATGACTCGGAATTGCATATTTGCTTGTGATGTGAGTCCTGTAATGCCTCTTATCCTGTTCCAGTGTTGAATACGGATAAGGGGTGTTACACCAATGCTCATCCATTCTCCCCCATAAGTCGATGTGGTGCAAATCTTCGATGTTTTAGGGTTTCAATGAAATCATTTATCTAAACTCGAACTACCGCAACACTCTATCGAACTCGTGCATCTCCATCGTAGTGTACACTACCAATGGCACATTCACATGCCATATGTTGGTATTCACCAAGAATTCGGACGGGATGCATTCTTGAATTCTTGAATCAGAATATGATGTTCATTCAAACTATATTAAAATAAAAATATAGTTATATATATACTATTAATTTTTAAGTCAACTACGCTAATATTATAAAATTTAAATTTAAAAAATATATACCTCCGCTTTTGAATGTTGGTCTAACAGAAGTCATATATCTCGAAGGTCATTCAGTAGTCCCACGTAACTCGGCCCATGGTTCCATCTATTGAAATAATATGTTAACACAATTGTCAAAACCATTTTTTTTAGAAAAAGGGGTCGACTTTTTATTTTGAAAATGAAAATGGGGGAGTCGCCACCAATCTTTTTTGTTTAGGTGTGATAAGATCACCTCGTAATTTTATTTTTTAATAAAATGTTTTGTTTTACTAAAACAACGATTTTGGTCTATGAAATTCGAGAAAATGGGTTCGGGAGTCGGTTACGTACGAGGAAGGGTTAGCACCCTCGTAACGCCCAAAATTGGTACCTAATTGATTAATTAATGTCTTAATATCGAAAGTTGAAAATCCGTAAAGAATTTAAAAATACGATCCTCCTTTTTTATTAATGTTAATTTTACAAAAAAAATGTTTGGATAAATCAAAGCGGATGCTAAAGACCTTCTTGTTCCAAAGTAATAAAATGTCACATCCAGTACGTTAGGACACGACATTTTACCCTCGAGAATCAGCTTGTCTTTTGATTTTCAAAACTCATGCATTTTAATTTTAAAAGGATATTTGGTAATTTAGGTCAAACGAGAAAAATCGAAACCCAATACGTTAGAGCACGATCCCTCGAATTTCCAAACACGGAATATTGCCTTTATTAAAGAATCTTTTTTTTATGAATTTAGGGTGAAAATATAATATTTAAAAGAGGTATGTGAATAAAATATTATGCTAACGAATGATAATAATACGAGTGTACTAATCAACGATTCATAGCACATAATGGCAATAATCACGTAGCATACATCAATTTAACACTAAGATTAACAATTGGAGAAAAATAAATGAATAATAATAACAATAACAAATAAATAGGAATCAATCAAGAAAAATCAATTTCAAAACCAAATAGGATAAGCGAATAAATAAACACATAAAAAGATATTGAGGAAAATAATTTCTGAAATAATGAAGATAAAGGACTAAATTTAAAGAAAAATGAAATAGTTTTAAAATAACAATATATATAGCAACTTAGAGCAAATAATGAATAAAAAAATTTAAAAAAATATATATGACAGAACAGTTTAAAATAAATACTGTATAAAACAATTTAAGATAAAACAATATGAAATTTTAAAATAATAATATGTGAAAGAAAATTTAAAACAAGTGATAATAAAAATGGTTTAAAATAAATAATATATGAATAGACTTAAAACAAGTACAAATTTGCAAAAAGGGTTGGAATTTTACTAAATAAATAGTAGGAAGATAAATAAGTAAATAAATAAAAAAAGATATATAAATCAAATAAAACAGCTTGTAAAAAAAAGTAAAATAAAAAAATTGAAACTAAGCAAATAAATAAAAGAATAAAGAAATGTTAAATAAAACAATTTAAAAAGATAACAAAATAATAATAATAATAATAATAATACACACAAAAAGGACCGATCAAAAAGAAATAATAGGCAAATAAATAAATAAAACTAGTGAAAGTTTTTATTAGAAATAAACAAATAAAAAATAGAATATTAAATAAAACGTTATTTAGAAACAAGAAAATAAAAACAAAAATGAAAATAAATCAATTAAACGGACTAAGGACGAAATTGAAATAGAAATGAAATTTGGGGTACAAATTGTAAATAATAAAAACAAGTTAATAAGGATTAAAATAAAACGCGCTAAAACCAGCAAGGGCTAAATAGAGAATTAGCCCATCCCCAGGACACGTGTCTTTTCCTCTGCGGATCAACGAATTGGGGACTAAATTGAAACACAAAAATAATCAGTGGCCAAAATTAGAAAAAGAACAAAAGGCAACAAAGGACTAAAATTGAACGCGCGAACAAAAGCAGGGGCCGATTAGGAAATTATTCCCTGTCCCCAAAACGACACCGTTTCAGATGTCGGCCTCTTCTAATAGTCCTAGGACCAAATTAAAAATAAAGCAAAATCAAACGAAAAAATTAAAAAACATAAAAGGATTAAATTGAAACAGGCCTAAAAAGCGGGAGGGTTAATCGCGTAAATAACTCATTTTACGAAACCACGCGGATCCTCAGGTATTAGGTCGAGTCGCGCGCGGGTCAGATGAAACAGCATCGTTTTGGGCATCTGAGGCTTGCTCCAAAACAACGCCATATGGGGGTAGTATATAAGCCAAAATTCTATCAAAAAAATCATTTCCCCCTTTACTTAAAAAAAACTTTAAAATCCTTCACAAAAGCTCTCCCCTCCCCCATTTTCCGGCCATCGGTCCGGCCTTGCTCCAGTCACTGGACTAGCACGCCTCTGTTGTGGTAGCCGCCGTCCACAGTGGCCAGGGAATCGAAAAAGCCATTTTTTTGAGCTTTCGACCTCCTGAGCCCAAATCGCAGATTTTCATCGGAATCAACAGACCTCAACTGCCTACGGCGGCGCAAGTGCACAAAAAGGTAAGATTTGATTCTTCTTTTTTTTATTTTCTTTAAAAACTAGTAGAAATATATGTAAAAGAGAAGAAAAATAAGTAAATAAAAACAAAAGACCACATTTTCTTCTTCTATTGAATATTGTGTTTTCTTTGTATTTCGATTTCTCTCTGTGCATTCGTAAAAAAAAAAAAGAACAGAATACATTGGTTCTTGTGGCTTTTTATAGCCGAGAAAGAAAAGAAAAAAAATACAACATTTTTGGTTTTTTTTCTTCGTCTTGCTATTGTTCTTTTTTGCTTGGTTTGCAGGTACGGTGAAGGACACTTGTTGGCACGCGGTGGTGTACGGAGGCGCTGACATGGCACGGAGGCTAGGGGCTATTAGTTGCGGCGGCTAGGGCTAGGGTTTTGCTTTACTGAAAATGTTAAAGCACTTTGGACCATTGGGCTTAAATTTTTTATATTTTTTTTGAGTTAGGGTCTTTATTTTGGGCTTAGATTTAATTAGATTGTTTAATGGATTTATTTGGATTTAATTCTATTTTGGTTTTGGTTTCTGTAGGGCCCGGGCAAAATTGGGCCTCTACAACAATAATTTAAATTTTAAAAATTTTATTATGGTAAATATATTATCTAATGAATTTTGGAAATATATAAAGGTAGTTCGCTGGAGGACATGGCAGTTGGTACCAACTCATGATTGCAGTAGTAGCATGCTACCATCGACTTTAATTTTTTGTGGTTTCGTTACTTGAAACATCTCCCGATACATCGTCGTTCACACAATTGACCTCCAACTAAGTTTGTTCACTTCCCTAAAGTCCACGACTTTTAGCAGTCACCTTAAATGGATAAGATTTCATGATTTATCAAGCATTAGGAGACCCCTGATAATCATAAAGATGTACGCCCGAGCACATTGTTCTCTTTGAACTTCACTCAAATCCTCATTGAGCCCACCAAAATTTCCTTTTCACCAATTAATATCTATCTGGGCTCCATAAATTATTTTCGGAACCTTCCCCAAAAGTTGCTTGCATACGTCTCTTCAATCGACTGCGACAACTAACCTAGTCACTATTGGCCCATCCACTGGCAATCCGAGCTATAATTGCAAGTCCTTGAGAGTGATAATACACTCGCCGCATGGAAGATAGAATGTATGTGTTTTGGGTCTCCACCTTTCCACCAATGCGCTTACAAGTGTAGGGTTTAATTTACACCCCTACCCATAAGGGTCACATGTAAAAATCTTACATCTCTCAAGTAGGGTTCGATTAAGGGTGATGGAGGAGAGGGTAGATTACAAATATACATCTCCAAAATCTGGTCTTTAGCTATATATAAAAAAATAAAAAATATTAAATTTTAATATAACAAGAAAATATTTAAATTAAATTAGATTAAATATAATAAAAAATTATTACCATTTGTAGTTGATCGACCGAAATGTGCTTGCCATCCAAATGAATTAGAGATTTTGTCATTGCTAATTTCGAAAAACACGAAATAATTTGTAATAAAAAAATAGTTTAAGAAAATCTTAATACAATTTTAATAAATAAAAAATAAAAACCCATGAGCAGGTCTAGTTAAAGGAGGGACTTTTAAAAAAGAAAAAAGCTTAAATTTTTTACTGTAGTTATTCGATATTTATTATTTTAATTAAAATTATTAAATACGAAGATTATTTTTTAACTCAATTCATTTATTATTTGATATGTTCAAACTCGATTCATTTAATGTTCACAAGTATATTCATTTATATATTTACAAATGTTAAACAAACTTGTTCATTGAACGTTAAATGAACATATTTACAAACAATAAACCAATCAAACAAAAATAAACTAACTAAATTAAATAACTCAACCCTCTCTGTAATAGCCCCATTTTTTATCAATATTTCGCCTATTATAAAGAGTTGGTTGCTATACACCTACAATAGCATGTTGTTATAGAGATATAATTGTTGTAAATCTATAATAAAATTCATATCACGAACTTCATCAAATAAAGAAAGTGAAAATCAAATCAATAAAATTAAAAGATGCATACCAGGTTCATTCATTATTGCTTTAATACATCTTTTACACTCTTTCGCATGATTTCATAAGTCTAACAAGTTTTAATTAATCAGTATAAGTTATCTAATTTAATTAATTAATTTATCAAGAGTTATTATGTTCAAGTAATTTATTTATATAAGTTTATATGATGTTCCAAATTCGTAGTAAAATATTTAATTAGAGAACTTAATAATTTATTGAATTAATATCTTTAATTCCATTAACCGGAGATTATTTTTATCTAATAAAATATGATTAATAGATTTTTTAGTGTGAAATTTAAAAAAATAATATTTTAATTAAGATAATTTTTATTTAATAATTTATAATCAATAGGTTTGCTTATATGAAATAGTTATAATTTTATAACTATGGTTGTTGTTATAAGTGAAAAGTTGTCATACAGGATTACAATAAAACATTAAAAATCGGTTCTACTAAAAACTCAACTATTATATAGCAAAATGTTGTTATAAAGGGTGACTATTATCGACAATGTTTCGGTGATCGAACTAGTCAGGCCACCAGTTCGCCGGCCTGATCAGTCCAACTGTTCCAATTAAAAAATAATGAAATTTTCCAAAAAACAGATTAAAAAATAGTTTAACTGTCGATTCAACCGATTTTTAGCTGATTCAATCAATCGTTCTGGCTCCTAGTCTAACTAATTCAAAGTCACTCTCCGGATTGATACCTCAACCGGTTCTCGATCCAATTGATTCAACTAACTAGTTCGGTCCAGTTCAAACAACATTGGTTATAGAGAAGATTGTATAAATTGAGAAAAAAAATATTATTAAAGTATTTTTCATAGGAAAATTTATCTTTAAATGAACAAGTTTATAAATAAGCTTGTTCATGAACATAAACAAACTGAACACACCTCTATTCAAACTTATTCGTTTAATAAATGAATATAAATTATTTATTCATACTTCTTTATTTAACTTAATAAATAAATATTATACGAACGATTCTTGAGTAAATTATCAACATTTTATTCAACCTAATTTACCATAAATCAACATGCTCATTACCTCGATGGTTGTTCAATTAGTAGTGTTGATAATTGATGAATGTGCTTGAGAGGTCCTACTATTATAGTGATCTGATCAAATTAGTCCCTCTAATATTAAATGAATAAATTTAGTATCTGCACTATTAAAAAGAATAAAATAATACTAAATTGGAATAGTATCAATATTTACCATATAAAAATGTTATTTATTGCTTAATAAAGTTAATATTTTTAAAGCTTTTAAGGTTATGCAAATAAAATATTTTCTTTGAAATTGAACCACAATGGAAAAAAAATATTTTTTTAAATATTTTTTATACAATAAATAATAACTTTATTACAATTTAGATTAATTTAATTCTTTTAACAATTAATAATTGCAAAGATCGGTAGCATTAATCATATTCTATTAATTATTTTTTTGTTGAATTTTATTAACGGTTGAATTTGTAATGATGCTTTTTTTGATTATTCACCAATAATAAGTGCATTATTTTTTTCACTTCTCACACTATCAACCCAAGCTTCACAAAGGTGTTCAATACTTTTAAATTTATAAAAATTAATTTAAAATTAAATTTTATTAAAATAATAATGGATTATAGTACAAAATTATCACCTAATTATAAGTAAATATTGTTTTCATGACCATTTTTCACTTATCTAAAAAAATTAGCTTGACAAATTATTAAAGTATGAAAACTTTGGCTTTAAGAAAAAACACGAGGGTTTTCAATTAAAAGAGGAGTCATTATCTATCTTTTTTAACTAGATGTAATTGGTTACTTATAAAATCACATTTTATAAAGAATTTTTTTTATGGAAAAATAAAGTAAACAAACTAGTTACAAAAAAACCTAAACCTTTCACTCCAACGAGGAGACTTCAAACAAGCTTAAACCATTATGTCTATGTTGTACTAATTTGACCAGAGTATCAACAATCTGATTATCTTCTCTAGAGACGTGACCAGGGGCAAAGCCAGAACAATTTTTTAGGGGGCGAATGAAATTTTAATTTTTTATAATCTATATCTTTATAATTTTTAAAGTATTAAATAGAATTTTTATAATTTTACCTTTATTAAGTTAAAATTTTAAAAAATTTAAAGGGCCTAAATGACAATTTTTCATTTTAGAGAAGGTCAGGGCCCATGCTAACCCCCTAGAATCGCCTCTAGATGTGACATATACTCCATTGTCCAAACTGTAGCAAAAGTTGATGAATTCTTCTGATGAACATAGAATTGGAACGCTCGGAAGAATTTTCCTGAAAGACTTTAGTCTCCTCAAGATTATCATATTGAATTAAGATATTATCATAAACTCGACCGGTCAAGATAGCCAAACCATCCAAGATGCCCCATAATTCAGCATCTAAAACAAAGTAGTTCCCCAAGTATCTGCTAAAGCCAATAATTCACCTCCCATTCTGATCATGAACAATTCCTTCGCTATCGCAAAACGTATTTCATTTCTAACTGACCCATCAATATTTAAACAAACTTGATTTTCGTATCTCAACCAAGGATTCCCTTTTGAGAGAGACATATTGTTTTGCCCAACTATAAGACACCTTGATAATTTCACTAGAAGTTTAGGACACACCTTGAAAATTAAAAAGATTTCAATTCTTCCAAATGCACCAAATGATTATCCCAATAAGACAACTCCAATCCACATCTCCCATACGCCTACCATGTTCATTCTGCAAGTTTGATACAAGCCATTCCTACAAGTTACTAGAATAAAACCAAGCTTGTTGATCTATTGGAATTAACTGATCTCAAATACTCCTTGCTAGAGACCAGTATCTAATTGCATGAAATATATCTTCGAAACTATGCCCACAAACACCACAAGTCAAATCATGCCCAATCTTCCAATGAACTCTTTCCACATTGGTAAGCAAACGCTGCTTGAAAGTGAGCCAAATAAAGAACCTAACTCATTAGGGTCCTTGAAATTTTCAGGGATCTGATATACCGCCTCCTTTGGATTCCACGATCTTTCCTGAATCTTCCTATAAGCACTTTTAATAGAAAAGGAAATTGTCGATGTGCCACCCCAAATGAACCTATCACCCCTTCCATCCAGATGGGGTGGAATTGCTACAATCCTTCGGATTATCTCTTCCGATAACCAAAGCCGAAAGATATCAAGTTTCCACACACCATCACATGTAACCATCTCACAAGAAGGCAGTCCATATCAAGATTGGAATGTCTTGGAATCAGACTAGCCAAATATCTTATATTTAGAATCTATGGATCACGCAAACATTTGATATTAGTCTTATCTCTCACTAACCAAAGCATATTTTCCCGAATAACAGGCCAAGCCTTAGTGAGAGCTTTCCATAAGAAAGAACCTCTTACATTTGATAACGTAACAGGCAATCCAAACGGAATTCCATACTTAGCCCGAAGAACTCGAACCCAAAGAACTTTAGAATAGGATACATGGCTGAAGCCCAACTTCATCATAAAGAAAGTATTTTGATATTATAACTTCTGAAAACCAACTCCACCGTGATCCCAAGGTTGACAGACATTTTCCCAACTAACCAAAGTCAGTTTTTTTTCACCAATTGAAGAGCCCCAACTAAACTACCTAACCACACATTCAATTACCTCGCATAGCCCTTTAGGGATCATCATTGATTGTATGAAATAACTAGGGATTGACAACAATACCGATTGAGCCAAGATCGGCCTATCTGCTACTAATAACTTTCTAACATCCCAGCTATGTAGTTTTTTTTTTAACCTTGTCAACTACAAACCTCAAAGTGTTATTTGTAACTCTATCATGAAATAAAGGCACACCCAAAGAGGTCCAAAGATTCTGAACTTTGTGGAATCCAATAATATTACATAACTTCTCCCTTGAAACATCACCAACACCTTTAGAAAAGAAGATATTAGATTTGTGCGCTTTAATCCTATGCCCTTAATAGCCATAAAATATATCCAACACACTTTGTAGGACCCTAGCTTGACTCACATCGGCTTGACCAAACAGAATTAAGTCATCAGCAAAGAAAATACACAAAAGGGGGGAACCTAATCGAGACAGACGAATAGGAACCCATTGCCCAAAGTTGATAGCCTAATGGATGTTATATCTAAGCCATTTCATGCATAGAAGAAAAGGTAAGGGGATAGAGGATGCCCCTGTCGAATGCCTATTATCTAACGAAATTTCTGAGTTGAAGTTCCATTCTACAGGATCTGCATGGTAGAATTTGTAATGACTAACATAATAATATTACTGGGAGAGTTAGGAATACCTAAAGCCTAAAGAGGTGCATTGATGAAATCTCACCTCACCCGATCATAAGCCATTTCAAGATCTATCTTGACTGCCAACCATTTCCTTATCTTTTGTTTGCTTTTCATAGAATGGATCACTTCTTGTGTGATTATAATATTATATGTGATATTCCTTCTAGCAATAAATCTAGACTGCTCTTTCTCAATGATCCTTGGGAAGACCACTTTAAATCGATTAGCAATTATCTTCATAACCAATTATATAGAACTGAACATAAGCTTATAGGCTTGAGCTGCAAAAACTTCTCAAGATTTTGAACTTTAGGAATAAGGACTATAAGGGTGTTGTTCAAGGGTGTTGTTCAATTCAAAATCAATACACTCCCCTACACAAGTCATTTTAACCCAAGAACAAACGACATTATCAATTCGATCCGACTGACTCTAAAAAAAGGGAGCATGAAACCCATCACGACTCGGAACCTTTAATGGGTCCATATCAAACAGAACAATCTTTATTTCCTCATTAGAGATGAATTTATACAAGAGCTGAAAATCTCTCTCTATAATCCGTAGAAACGAACTAGAAGGCAAATCTCACATTGGCCCTAACGTCTCTCCATACGAATTCTGAAATAACCTAATCGCCTCATTTTTTTATTCTTTCTCATAAAAAATCCACTTTCCTAAATCATTCTTCAATACAATAACCTGGTTTTGCTTTTCCTTTGAAATGTGCATCGATGATAAAAATTTATATTTCTGTCTCCCAAAAGAAGCCAATCACACCTCGCCTTTTGTTTCCAAAGAAGTTCCTCATGTTTAAGGACATTTTTCAAGTCCTCCTGGACCTCTATTTCTAACTAAAATAAAGAATCTGATTACGAATAATCCATAACCTTCTGAATATTAGAGAGTTTCTTAATCAACATTTTGTTACATGTCCCAATATGACCATACACATTTTTATTCCAGTCTTTCAGTTGACTCGTGATGTAAGATAGAGAATCTGACGTATGCACATTAAGGCACAACTTTTTCATGACAAACTTAGAGAAATCTAGATGCTCAACCCATCCAACCAAAACATAAAATGCACAACCCTTAGAAAAGCATAATGATGGTTTGAAAGACAAAAAGAGGGGTCTATAGTCAGATTTGAGCATTGAAAGATGAGTCACCGAATAATTTGGGAAAGAAACAATCCACTCATCATTATCAATGGCTCTATCTAGACGCTCAAACACTCCACCTTTATGCCATCTAAAGGAAGAGTCTCTAAACCCAAAATCATGCAATTAAGTCAAATCCATAAAATTAACAAAAAATGGACATCTTTTCCCATTAATTTTCCTACCTCTCTTTTCACTAGAAGAAAGAAATGCATTAAAGTCCCCTATTGCCAACCAAAAAGATTCGTTGCTCGAAATGATCAACTTCAAATATTCCCAAAGGTGTATCCATTTTCGACTATCAGGACTGCTATAAACGAAAACAAAAAAAATAGGTCATTCTAAAGAATTACCAGAAACCCTTATAAAAAAAATTAAAGATGACTCCAAAGGACTTTAACACGAATTGACTCCTTTCATCCCATCCAAATACCCCTAGAAAAACCAATTACCTCCACTCGATGAGAAAATTGAAAATCAAGATTAGCGATGATTGAATCAGCTTTGCCACCACTAACTTTAGTCTCTAAAATACCCACAATATCAATCTTGTGCTCCTATTTATACTTACAAAAAAATGTGGAAATTTACTACTGGCGAACAATAGATAAACACATTATTTAAAAATAATAAAAAATCAAAGGCTAGCATTTAATGCCCGAGCAAATGTTTTTCTTCATGACCTTTCCCATTACTGTTCAACACCTCCTTACCAATCTCATTTCGATCTGTGAACTGATAAGTTTGACCATGGAGTTCATTGTGTCAAACAAAGAGACTCTCGCATTACCTGAATTTTTAAAACGGCCCCCACAGTTCCAGATAATTTTACTAAAAGTCTTACCTGTAACATCCCTTACCTGTCTCTGTTTGTAACACCCAAAACCCGGCCTAGGAGCTTAGACCAAATCTCGGAGGTTACATTGATCACTAAAGTGATCTAGGTAAAATTTTAGTTATCCAGTTAGAAAACACCCAGTTCATTTAAGTTACATAAAACTTTTCAGTTATCAAATCCCATTATTCAACGCAAGGTATTTTAATTCAATCAGTTTAATTCAAAACATTTCATACCATAGTCTTTAAAACAGAAATTACAATCCAAAACCATTTACATAAAACTCAGATTAAAAGAAACGCTTTATTAACCAGTTAAAAAAATGCGATGATCCTCAGACCTCCGACTTGCCGAGTCCAGTCACAGAAAACGGAAGTGTAACTATAAAGGAGACACTAAGAGGGTGTGAGCTTCTCGAGCTCAATGTGAGTTCAAAACCAATCTAACCACAGAAACATAGACAAGGATGCCGGATAACAGTACAACAAAGAAACATACTCACAAAGACATACAGATCCAAAAGGTAACCCAAAACCAACATCTCAAAACTAAATAACAATTCGAGCACACTAAGTCACACTCATAGGCACACTGTCACATGTGCTAATCAAACAAACAAAAACAGTTAGAAAATCTCACACGCAGAACACTCAAACAGATGCATATGTATGCTGTCTGATATTAAAAGAACCCACCCATCCAGCCAACACACCTCTTCATCCCTCGATCACACCTCGTAAGAGCTATTTGAGCTCATCTAACCAAACACACCATTTAGGACCAAGTAGGCCCACCCAACCCTGCACACCATATAAAGCCATCCTGGGTTGCCTAGCAACAATGACTTATCAAAGTGCAGTTTAACTGCCAAAGCAATATATATGTATACGTAGCATGGCCAACGTACATACGGTATAGTGCAATGCGGTAAACTGCTTTACCAGTAATTTGCAGTTTAATTGCTAGATCAGATAATGGTACGTAACATAGCTAACGTACGTATGATACAATGCGGTGCGGTAAAACTGCTATATTGGTAATTTACAGATCAACTGCCAGATCAGATAATGGTACGTAGCATAACTAACGTATGTGTTGTATAGTGCGATGTGGTAAAATTGCTATACCGGTATATTACAGTTAAACTGTCAGATCAAATAAATATAAGCAGCAAGGCTGATGTATGTGTTGTATAGTGCAGTCGGTAATCCGCAGTACAAACAAATTGCAATTTAAACTGTCAGATCAGACCAGAATCAGACTCCCTTCTCTTCAAAACCACCCCAAAATATTTTATGCAGGTGCATGTATGCATGCAATCTCACAGAATAGAGGCACAATATCAGACAATCAGTCAGAATAGCTATGCACACACACCCAGCAGAACAGATTCAAATTCAAACATCTTGCATGACAGTCACAGATACACTCAGGTCGAAGCCCAGTTCAGAATTCTTAGCCACCCTAACTAAAGATCAGCCAAGGTAAACACATAGACAAATACTAGTATCAAAGACTTACAAAATCAAAATAGGTGACTTAGAACCACACGCCCGTGTGCTCTAGCCATGTGGAAAAGCCTAGAACGTGTGAGAGGTCAATAGCCCGTATAAAGAGGGGCATACGGCTGTATGGCAAAGGCACACGCCCGTGTGAAGTGGGCCACACAGCCGTGTGACTAAGGCATATGCCCCTGTGGACTAGGGACATGGTCGTGGAGACAGGCCATGTAACTCTCTGTCCATTTGGACTAAATTTGAGTACAGGGCTGACACAGCGTGTAAGGGTTTAACACACTTGTGCGCTAACCAGACACAGCCGTGTGTCCAAAATACATGCCCGTGAAGAAACCCTAAATCCCCAAATTAGCCACATGGCCGTGTGGCCAAGTTGTGTGGCATCAAATCACTCAAACCTAATCCCCAAACTCACACGCCCGTGTGCTTGAGGGACACGGTCATGTGAGAAACGATAAAAATCCCCAAGTCAGCCACACAGCCATGTGGCTAGGCCGTGTTGCACCCAAATTTCACCCGGAACCTTAATTCCTAAAAGCACACGGCCTTGTGAGTCATCACACGCCCATGTGGACCCCTGTATGGTCACGAAACCACCCTAAAACAACCCTGGAAAACATGCTTTTAGCCACAAAGCACTTCCCGCTCCTCGTTAGATCAAAATTATACAAAATCATACACATTCCAAGCATAAAATAACGATATCACCTCTACAGTCGACTTTTCGCAAAGTCAAATTAAAATTCGCAAATAAAATAGTAAAGGTTCAAAACCCGCACCTATTTTGCAATCCACGACATTCTGACACTGACTTGGCGACGAGGAAACGACTCTTCCGAAATCACACACCACCGTTTTTAAAAGTTTAGCAAAGAAGCAAAAAAATAAAATAAAATAAAATAAAGACCAAAAAGGAACGTACCTTTACGAATTAAATAATATTAAATAAAAATATAATACTAAACTAAAACTAAATAGAAGAAAATAAGTAGAAAAATAAAACTAAAAAGAAAATTCACTCAAAGAGCGCACACAAGGATTCGAACCCAGAACCCAGAGGCGAATTAACACACAACCAAACCATCAGACCAGCAGGCCCATTTTGACACATAAACACACAACTAAACAAAAAAGTACACCCTTCTCTGCGACCATAACCACCAAACCGCAAAACTTCTAACCCCAAAATTTAAGGTGTTACACTGTCACCAAATTAGGGTTACAAGATGCTACAACACATAAAGAACAAAATCAAGCGATATCAATTCATACTTTTTGAATGATAATCATTCAACAATCATTTAATCAAAGACATGTTATTCATACATTATCAAAGTTTTATAGAGCTTAAACCACTTACAATTTAGATTTAAACATGAATAAGTACCTATTTATAAAATTTTAAAACTAAGTATAAAGTATCGATACTGAATTAAGAAGTATCAATATTTTCTAACAAGTATAGATATGAAAAACATTATCGATACCATTTTGGCGTTCTGTCAAATTGAGGTATCGGTAACATTTATCAAGGTATCTGTAAAAGTTATAGAGTATCAATACTAAATAAAACTATCGATACCAAATTTATATTCTGTAAATTTAAAAAGTATTCATTTGATATAATGACGATACTCTAGGTTTTAGGTATCGATACTTTTTATCATTTAGTGAAAATTATAGGTTGAAAATTCATTTCAAGCCAAGTCTATATCTTAGTTCCATACACCATCATCTATAAATTAATCAAACTTGAACATGGTACATTTCAACCTAAAAATACCTAATCAATGTGTCATAAAGCACCATCACATATAATAATCAAATCCAACATCTAAGGTAATTTTTTAACCAATTCAATAATAAAACAAGGTCATATAAAATGACAATATGCTATAACATAATCATCAATTACACTCTTTAACAAAGTATATGTACCACACATTAACTAACAAAAAAAGTCATACATATATATAACAATTCATAGCATCCAAAACAACTCCAACCAAAGTATTACCTATAATATTTATTTCATCTATATGCATTTCATTCCATCATTGATATATATTCCATTACATATCAAGCAAATATCACATTCAAATATTTAAACCAAGCTATGATCAATCACATTAATTGCCACAAACACTCAACTTATATACAAGCACAAAATATGTCACTTATAAAGAAAACTTATAAACAAATACAATATACTCCTATTACATGCCACATGTCCCAAATTAAACATTTTCAAAGTCTACCAAAAGATAGGTGGATAGTGTGATCTTCAAGTTGATCCGATCGCCCAATTATGCAAAACAAGATCTACAAGAAAATAGGAAAATGACATAAGTAAGCTTTTACGAGCTTAGTAAGTTCACATGTTGAAATGTTATAACTTATCGTATAACCACAGTTTTATAATTAAAAAAAATCAACAACTAACATTAACCCTTTCAATCACAACCATTCAATAGGTGAGTTCTGTAAATATGAGTCATTTAATCATGTAATTTATACAGTATCGACCATTATCAAGTCACGATATAATATTGAAAACCATGAACACATTTACAAGTCTTTCACAAGAAATCATAACCAAATATCAATTACATATCATCATTAAATCATTTAACCATTAAAATTCAACCCGATGAACGGTATAACTAGATACAAATACTCGGTTATCCACCCAAGACATGCCAAACTGCTCAACTGAGCTAGTCCAACCAAGAACACGCCTAGGCACTGAGTGCTTAGCTCGTAAGCTAACATCCCTCCAGTAACATGTCTGGGCACCAAGTGTCAAGCCCATAGGCTTTACATCCACCCCTAGAAACATGCCAAAATCATTGTACATATAACTCGAAAATCCACAACAAATGCTAGATTCCGGTATACTCAGTGTATAAAAATCAAGTCATGTAACATCATCTGTAACATCCCGAAATAAGGCCTAAACGGAACAGTGGTTGTGAAACCACGAATCCGAGATAGAAAAGTTTATTCAATTAATTTTTTGATTTACTGAGTGATTAGATGCACGTGTTAGAATACCAATAAGAAATTTCAGTGATTGCATGTCCGATTTGCATATTAGGCTTAATTGCAAAAGTTGATAAATATGAGTTCTAAATGCTAAGGGATTAAATTGAAGTGCATAATTGAAGTAGAGGTCCTTAAATGGATATTAGACCATTATATTTTCATGGAAAAAAATGGATATACATAGGTAGAAATAACCAAAAATTTTAATGAGGGGCATTTTAGTAAAGTGTCAAATAAAAGAATTAAAAAGGGAAAAAGATGGCAAAAATGTGCTCATCTTCTTCCTTAGGCAGAATGTCAAGGGTTCTCCATAGCTAGAGTTTGTTTCAAGCTTCCAAGCTCCATAGTAACTGATTCCAAGTCTTGTTTTTAATGTTCTTTACGTTTTTGGAGTCCTTGTAACTTGATTAAGCTTATTCTAGCAATAATTTAACCTAAGGTTTATATTTGGAAAAATACCCATAGGTGAAATGTGTTTATTTTGATGTTTTATGGTATAATATGAAGCTTGAAATTTTTTTAAACAACTTTTGCTAAGCGATTTTACATGAAAACGAGTAAAACGACATAATCGGTAAAAATACCTAATATTCATAAGTACATGTTAGAGTGAGAATTTGATGTTTCCATAGAAGGGAAAAATGATCAGCATGTTATAAAACATAAGAGAATAGGATGAAGTTTAATTACCGAGCCTTGGGGAAAAAGTATAAATATGTAAAAGTTTAGGGGCAAAAGTGTAATTTTTCCAAAGTTGAGTCAAGGACTTTTTTAATAAATGTGAGTATTAAATAAGCTAATTTTTTTATTATTGATCAAGAAGAATGAAATCCGGAGTTAGACCGGGGAAAGAAAAAAAAGATAGTGGACTAAATCGATATAGTTGATCGTATTTTGTTTCGAGGTAAGTTTGCGGTAAATAAATGCAATATTCTATTATTTTATGTTAATGTTGTTAATTTCTAGCATGTGTATATGTATTTTATGAAATTATTCAAAGAAGACTCAAGCATGAATTGACGAAGTAGTAATTTCAGAAAGTCCCGGTTGAACCTTAGGAATGTGTAGGATACAAACGCCATGACATTAGGGTTTAAGGATACCATGTAAGACCATGCCAAGGCATGGCAATTGGTAAGGTTTCTAAGGCAAGGATACCATGTAAGACCATGTCAAGACATGGCATTGATAAGATACTATAAGGCAAAGGTCCCATGTAAGACCATGCCAAGGCATGGCATTGGTCAGTTCATAAGGCAAGGATACCATGTAAGACCATGTCGAGACATGGAAATGGTAATGTAACACCCTTCACCCGTATCCCTCGCCGGAACAGGGTTCGAGGTGCTACCAGATTTAAACTCAACCATTTATATAAAACCAGGCCATAAAAAAAATTTGATCAATTTTAAACTTTTCGTACACGCGTATATTATCCTATAATCGGGCTTACAAGGCCCCAAAACATTCATGAGGCATTATTAAATATTTACCAATATCTTAGTCTTGTATCATTTACTTACTCAACAATAAATCACAATTCAAATTCTAAATATACATGCTATAAATCACATCACAGGAGATAATAACATACAAGCATATGAATAATCAAACTACCTTAATAACAAGCCAAAGTCTTTGGCTTAATCATAATATTACATACTCAACTTTACAACCCTATAAATGCCATAGACTTGAAACACTAAGATTTACTTACGCCAATAGCGTAGACTCGACAATGTGATGATATCTCTGACGGCCTCCAACCCGAACTAACCTGGCAACCCTAGGGAATATGGGAAAGAAAAGGGGAGTAAGCTTTACGCTTAGTAAGTTCATAAGAAAACAATAAGCAACTCATTAACAAGTTTTATCAATGTTTACAACATAATCACAAATTCACTACAAGTTGTCTTCCTGAGCAACAGTCACTTAATTATTTATAACTGGAGCTATGAAACTTCAAATCAATTGACATTAATTTTTCATGAAAATATACTCATATATCTTCCATCCATAAAATTTTCATAATTTTTGGTTTGGCCAATCAATACCATATTTTTCTTAAAGTTTCCCCTGTTTCACTGTTTGACTAATCTGACCACTCTTCACTACGAATCAAATTTCTCATTGTACAGAATTCAAAATATGTTGTCGTTGATTTCATTTGGAACTAGACTCATTAAGGAGTCTAAGAATATAAATTTTATCTTATAACTATTTTTGTACAAATTATAATGATTTTCTAAAAAATAGAATAGGGGACCACGAAGTCATTTGACTCTGTCCCCCGCCACTTCAAATATCTCATTATCAGCAATTCTTTTCTTACACGGCTTCTTTTATAAGAAACTAGACTCATTAAGCTTTAATTACATAATTTATTTAGCTTCTAAATCAACTCCCACAATTTATGGTGATTTTCCAAAATCACGTTACTGCTGCTGTCCCAAGCAGATTTATTACAAATTTACTCTTTCACACATTCTTTGCATTCACATTATTTAAACATGTATATCACCAATCAATTTCATCACATATCTATAATTTCACTTAAGCATAATCTCAATACAATACATCATGCTCAATGATTCGCACACAACCACTCAAATTAGCAATTATAAGATGGTTCCGCACATAGCCCACCCTTATCGATAATTTACGATGGTTTTACCCTTACTCACATATATGACATAGGCATTTAAATACTTCAGTGTCAACTTTAATTCAACCGAATTCAACCATTGTACCATTTCATAACCACAGTTACTTTCGTCATTCATATCTAAATGGTATTTCACATAATTCATATAACCTTTCACCATGACCGAATACACACATACACATATGACATCTTCACCTATGCTTCTCATTTCACATTCATGATTCAATTCCAATCGATCTAACATGCATAAGTATATATCACATACCTGGCCAACTTAATGTATTGAATGAATTCAATTACCGATTTAACACAAGGTCTCATAGTCTTAGACTTTTATCAAATCACCGGCATTTAGCCTGTTAGGTTTTAAACCCGAATTCATCACCGGCACGAAGCCTGCTAGACTTGAAGCCCGATATCATTTCACCGGTATTATAGCCTACTAGGCTCGAAGCCTGATATTATCTTACTGGCATTATAACTTGCTAGGCCCGAAGCCCGATAATATTATTCACCATCTTAAAGCTTGCTAGGCCGAGGCCCGAATATCACATTTCGATAAACAATTCACCTGTTCTTTCATACTTTCATAACTTATACTTCAATTACGTATAACTGAAATACATATCTATGAACAAAGATTTTCATCCTTTCAACCACATAGGGTTTAATTTCCACATTGGAACACATATCTTAGTACATCATTTAATAGTATCAAAGTCGACTAGATATGCTAGTCACATACGACTCATAACTTTAATTTAATATTCATTCAACACAAAGAACATATGTATATATATACAATCAAACATCTTCTTAGTTATGATTATTCAACTCTTAAGTATATAACATGATCAAACACAAACACTTAAGAACTTACCTTGGATTTAATCGAATAACTATAGATTGACTAATCGACTAGTTTCGTTTTCCCTTTATCCAAAATTGGCTCCTTATGCTCTTGAGCTTGGATTAAACAAATTTAACTTATTGTTAATCAACTAATCAAGCATTGTATTATGAGTATATTCGGCTTTCACACATATTAAACATAGTATAAATCATGCACATTATAATCAAAGTGCAATTAATCTCATACACAAAAATATACGACACTTCATTTCCATCTACTTATATACACGTATCACATAAGACCATTTCATACTTTCTATCACCTAAATAAACAACAAATTTTCCAATTAATTTCTTAAGTCGACATTCGGCATCTATATCCACAATAACACATTAGCAGATTACTATAAATCATCTAATTCAACTTTCAATAATCTCACTTTGCAAACAATCACTCATTTCATTCACCAAAATGTCATTCAGTAATTATTCAAACAGAATTATCATTTAAACATTTTTCACCTAAATCACACATACATATCATGCTAGCACATAACACCAATACCCGAATAACATTTTAAACACTTATTCAATTCATTAACTATTTGATCATTCGGCAATTATATCTCCCAGTCAAGCCTTATTTTAAACTACCATGTACAATTCTTGCATTATACTCTAATAGTCGATTACCATCTATCTATCTAACCACAACTATCCTTTTTCATCAAGCTCAACTCATCTATCATCACATTTAATACCAAAAACATCAAACACCTTCAAAGACACTCACACAACCCATATATTTCACAATTTCACATTTTAACCACTAAATTTTTATATTTCACAATTTAATCCAAAATTGACATTTTTACCAAAATTCACTTAACAAAACTTATTAATCTAACATCAAAGATTTATTTTTTATCATTAAACATCAAGATACTCAAACATTCAATAATTTCATCATCCAAATACTTTAACAATTTTAAAATTAGAGGTACGGGCTAGTTAGATTACGAAGCAACGATCTCAAAAACGTAAAAATCACTAAAAATCGAGTCAAAATGGACTTGCCAATTTAACATGCAATGGCCGAATACTTTGACGCTTCAATGGCTTCTTTTTCTTTTAACTTTCGGCAATAGATGATGAGAATGAAGCCAAATTTTTATTTTGTTTTATTTATTAAAACACTTATTAGCTATTTTACAATATTAACCTTCAAAAACATTTAAAACTACTCCAACTACCCTTCCACTATCATCCATTAACACAAAAATGGTCTAATATTCTTATAAATACTTTCACTTTAATAAACCATAGCTATTAGACACCTTAATTAATAGCACACAAGTTTTAAACTTTACGCGATTTAGTCCTTTTTGCTTAATTTACTATCGAAATGATAAAATTTTTCAACGAAACTTTAATACCATCTTATTGCCACTCCGTAAATATTTATAAAAATATTTACGACTCGGTTTATAGAAACGAGATTCCGATACCTCATTTTCTAAACCCACTTGACCTTAAGGTCATACCACTTGAACTTAATAAATCGCTTATAAAACGAAAATCACAATATCAAAAACATTTTTAAAATCACAATTAACTCGTAAATATTAAATATAATATTTACAAACCTACTCGTCGAATTTAGTGGCCCCGAAACCACTGTTCCGATTAACCCTAAAAACGGGCTGTTACAGGTAAGTTTCAAAAGGATACCATGTAAGACCATGACAAGTCATGGAAATGGTAAGGTACCCGTGTATCCTTAGTATACCAAGTGGTTCAAAGGGAAAATTTAAAGAGAATATCAAGGTAAGGTAAGGTAAGATGAGTTATACTAAAAAGGTAAGACAAATTCATGCTAGAAGAGCAAAGGTAAGTATGTAATGTTCATGTATGCTTGATAAGGAAAAAGGTAAGTAAAATGTATTAATAAATTTGATTAAGTAAGTATTTAAGTAAGTGAGTAAGTGAAGAAGTTTAAAATATGTCTATGACAATTAATGAAGTTGCATTAAGTAGTATCATGCCAAGTAGTAAGATAATTCTTATGAACGTTGTTATTTATTTGCATGCAAACTTACTAAGCTTAATGCTTACCTCCTTTATTTTCCTTCTTTTTATAGTTTTTTCAAGCTAACCCGGGGATCGTAAAGTACGTCGGAGGTCCGGGCACACTATCACAAGGATTATTTTGGTATAGCTAGACGTTTCATTTTGAGTATGGCATGTATAGCATCGTACTATTTTGTGTGAATGATCTTATGATATGGCTAATGAATGGTATGTAAATGCTTGATAATTATTAGCTATTGAAATGACTAATCAAGGACATGTTTGGTGTTATGTATGCCTAAATGATAGTTATTCCATTTAAATCATGAAAAAGGTGAAATTAGCTTTAAAATAGTATCGGGCAGCAGTAATGACGTGAATTTGAAAAATCACTAAAAATAGTAGAAATAGATTTAGATAGTGAATGAGATATAGAATTAAAGATTATTGAGTTTATAATAAAAGAGTTGTATTTTATGAGATATTTAAATTTTGGTGAGATAGGGTCAGAGTGATTTTTGAATCCCCTATTCTGAAATTAGAAATTCACTAAAAATTGTATAAAAATAATTAGGAGTTATAGTTTATATGTATAGATTAATTTTTGAGTCTACTTTTAATAGAAATAAACAACATGATTATTTGAATTCTTTACAGGGAGAAAATTAATTCGTAGTGAATAGAGGTCAAAGCAGCCAAACACTAAAACAGGGGAAATTTTAACTAATAAACTGTACTAACTGGATAGATAAAAAAAATTTGAAACAAATTTAGTAAGAATATATATGAGTCTAGTTTCATAGAAAATTTACGGATTTGAATTTCGAGTTTTGTAACTCGAGTTATGATTTATTTAGTGACTATGACGCAGATGGACAGTTTATTTATGAAAGATGAAATAAATTGTTTTGATTTGTTTAAGTGATCGGAAAATTTTTATTGATTCCGGTTTGTTCCCGAACCGTTTCAATTTCATGTTTTAGGTCTCGAGGACCATTTTTAGGGACATATTAAATTAATGAAACTAAATTAATTTTAAAAGGCAAATTTTTATGCCCCAAATTAGTAAGCTAAGTCCAGTAACGCCTCGTGCTCGACTCCAGCGACGGTCTCGGGTAAGGGGTGTTACATCATCTCATCACATATCAATCTCATACATCACACAAAATAACCTATTGGCATAATAATTGTATCCTATCCTATGTTCATCCGAGCTCGATACAAGTAATCGTGTAACACTTTTTAATTCAATCTATTTTCTCTCATTGTACTAATTTGTAAAAATTCAAATATATATACATATATATTAAGCATACCACAATTCAGAAATCAACATAATATTAAAAATTATACCAAATTAAACCGTATGAACTTACCAGGCCAAACTACAGAAATAGTAATATAAGGAACTAGTCAGCAATTTACTTTTTTCCACAATTTTCTACTAGTTCTTGATACTGTATTTATTTCAATTAATCAATCTCGATATCATTATAAAAGCCCATTTGATGAAAATGACTTCTTTATTGACATGTTTCACAATTTCTCTAAATTATGTATTTTATTCAATTTAGTCCCTAAAATCGAAAGAAGCTTATTTTTCACAATCAAACCCAAAACCGTTGTATCGAATTCATTAACATCCCTAAAAAGCCCTCAAGTTTTGAAATTTACAAAAATTTTAAGCCAATTTCAACAATTTAATAATTTAGTCCCTAACTTCAAAACTATTCAAAATTACTTTACAAAATAGTCATATTTCATCATCAAGCTTTAAAATCAAACATAAACATCAAGAAAACTTCAAGAAAATCAATGGGCAGTTTTCAAAACTTTGACAGTTTCGCAAAATAGTCTCTAGGCTAGATAGATTAAGCTACAACAATCTCAAAAACATAAATTTACGAGAAACGGGCTTAAAAACATACCATGCATGAACATTAAAGCTTGGTCGATTCTTCTCTATTCCAAAAATGGAGTTTTTGGTTTTAACCAAAAAGAATGAACAGGATGATGCCATGTTTTCTTTTTGTTTTTTTTAATAATATTACTTTAACTTAATTTAATAAACATTTTAACCAATATAAAAATCAATTCTTAAAGTATATGACCGACCATTAACATTAGAAATGGCTTAATTGACATTTAAATCCACCCCATTTTTCTTTTATACTCAATTAGCACTTAAACACTAATAGCGATTAATTTTTGCAGTTTTTATGATTTAGTCCTTTTTCTTTAATTAACTATCAAATCACTAAAATTTCCAGACCAAACTTCAATATACCTACATAGTAACTCTGTAAATATTTAATAAGAATATTTAAGAGCTCGATTTACAGAAATGAGGTCTTGATATCTCATTTTCCAAAACCACTTGACTTTAGGGACAATCCATTTATACTTAACTATTCGTTCAAATAGCAAAAATTATCAAATCAAAATTCTATATAATACTATATTTGACTCGTAAATATTAAATAATAATATCTACAGACTCACTCGTTGAATTTTTGATCCTGAAACCACTGTTTCTGACACCACTAGAAAACAGGTTGTTACATTACCACTACGGGAGACACCACCTTTTCCCTTGGAGCCTCTCTGTTTAACTGTCAAATTACCTTTACCAATCCCAATCGATTCAACATAAACCGAGGAATTGGAAGAAATAGAAATAAATTTCTCTTTAAAAGATACAATCGAGTGCCTCTTAGGATCAATCACACCTAAATTTAATTCCACCATTGTTTCCACCGTACCTTCAAAGTTGGGATTAAAATGAGAATTAATAATCAATGGAATCACTGACTTTTTATCCTCTAAAAGAATGATTGGATTATTTAAGTCAATGGGGTTTGAATGAGCCATTGACACTGTACCATTCCCTTGTGATTCCAAAATACTAATCAAAGGGACTCGACCCCCAACATGCCACTTTGAACCTATTTAGCAGCCCCGTCAAGTAAGGAGTTAATGTTTTTTAAATGAAGGCCCAGAACCCAAACTGGACCACTCCTTAGAAGTTCATTTACCAACTGAGAGCTTATCCTATTAAAAGCTTCATGCCTAGTTTTGAAAGTCAGGCTCACTTTACACAAAGAAATTGATCCTTGTGTTGGCGATCTAACATTCTAAACATTCAGCCCATGTAGGTTAACACATTCCTTCTTCTTCAAAAACTCTTATTTTTTAAATTTAACTTTTAATAAATTAGCAGCCACCGCTTCATTTTCAGCCTCTTCTTTCTCTAAAGAGGAATGAGCGTTAAATATGGAACCTACCCCTGTTATAGTTGGATTCATCACATTACTGCTCGGATTCACCCTCAGTTTAAACTAAGATTTCCTCTCGATGAGCATCCATGGTGCAAACGAATCTGCTAGCTCCTTTATCTTTTATTCTTCAGGTACGTTAACTGTTGTTTCAGGTTTGCTCCCACCGCTGTCCGCCATTGAACCGAAAAAAGGGCACAAATCCTGTACATGACCATATGATACGAACTCATTTCGATGATGATTAAAGTCGTTTGTTGTCCGATCATTAAAATGGAGAAGTGTCATTCTTGAACAGAGTATTGGTCTAATTCGGCTAAGTAAGCTTTTTAAAAAAAGGTATGTGATAGTTTAAGATAATTAAGGGATATGGTTTGGTTTAACAAAGGAACTCGGGTGGTTTGAAAAATGGTAATGTGTATGGTTTGAATGGCTTTAAGGTCAAGAAAGAACTAGTACTAAAATAGAGTACTAACCCAAATCTTATAGAACACTTAAAGGTGGATAGAAGGATAGCTAAACCGTGACCCACTATCTATATGAAGATAGGAACCAGTCGGTATAAGGGTGAATGACACACTCTGTTTAAAAGTGATAAGTTTAGAAAGAACAGGATGACGCCAGTAGCAAGCTAGATCATGCTGAGTCTAAAATGAAATAAGAGAGTTGAAAAAACTTACAAAATGTTATAAACATTAATCAAAGGATCAAAAGTCTTCTAACCAAAATAATGTCTTCTTACAATCTATTTATAAGCACTATTATGACTATTCGAATACCTATTTGTGACCTTTCACCTTCAGCAATTAACTAAGGTTTTTACAAGCTTTAATTTTATTTTTAAGTCATGTAGGGAAGTCAATAGTCATGTCTCTTCACTTGATTCTGGTGTAGATGAAAAGGCATGTCTCTTCACTTTATAATTGACTTAATGAACCCTTAATGTGATGTTTGGTGTCCCTTCATCTCCCTTAAACTAAATGTCAAAAGACTTGTCCTTTCATCTTTTTAATTGGCACCATAACTAGCTTTAAGTGCATGAAACTGATCAGACTTGAAGAGCCACTCTTGGTCTATTTGAACAGCCACCATAATAAGCTTTAAAGGCTTGAAAAACGTCCAAAACTTGGAGAACCAATTAGCCATGTGAACAGTCACAAGCATTAAAGACACTCATAAGAATCAGCACACTATAAATACTCATACACAAATTTATTGATGAACATGCAGCTCAAATCACCTTATTTAAAATGAAAATAAACACACTTTAATTTATGTAGTAAAAAGTAACAGCCAAATTAAATAGCATACTTATATAAACAAACTCAAAAATATTTAACAACTAAGATGCTTAAATGCATGGTTTAAGATGTAAACTAAATGAACAAACGGGTTACTTAATGCATGACTGAATTTAATGATGCAAACTTTAACTAACATGGGAGTTACATAATGCATGACTTTATTAAATGCAGAACACATATTAATAATGTTCAAACTATGACATAATTAAAGACACAAACTAAAACAACTAAAGTAACTAAAATAAATGAATCAAAGTCCTTATTTTCCAGCAGCCAAATTAACAAACTAAAATTAAAAACTTCATTTTGCACTTAGGTCCTTCAAGTTTAGCCCAATCTCGGTGTCTACAAGTTGGGTCGTAACATGATACGACCGGGTTTGCATCACCATACCTATCGCAAGCGAAACAAACTGTCGATAACACCTCATACTCAACCTTATGTACCATACCATTAACCAGAGTCTACAAGATTAGTAGTTTCTCCAAGTTGATAAACATTGCCATTCGGGCGAATCTTCCCCTTGACCCACTATCCATCTTGAAGTCGAGTTTAGCTACCTTATCAACCAATCCACCAATTTCTTCCAAAATTCGATGCTTATAAAGAAAACCCGGTAATCCAGGTAGCCAGACCCAAGCCATGACAGTTTTAGGAAATGGTTGGAGGGGATTAAAGTCTGGAGTCCATGGTTGGATCATGAGGTACTACCTAAAAATAATCCATTGACCCTGGGTAAGCACCATTTCATAGTCCTCCCTACTCTGGAATTTAACCAGAAATAACCATTTTTGAAGTCCATGAGATGGAACGGTGCGCAGGTTTCCAGAGGTTAAAGATCCTATTATGGAGAGAATTATATGCTAAATTCCGCCCTAGTAGTTTCACCGCCATTGTGGTCTCCATATCCCTTACCAAAAGTTGCTTGATTCTCTCGGAGAAATCTATCGCAGGTAACCCATTTACAGTAGATCTAGTTATATCTGCCTATAAAACTTAAAATCTTCATCACAGACAGGATTAGGGGAGCCCCTCCCAATCACTTTATCCCTCCATGACATCATCGGCGCTAGAGACAAATCCCCAGCCATGTCACTACTCGTATCCATTTCCAAACCTTTGAACCAAATTTTTATGGTATTGTGATCTTCAGTCGAGATATTGTCTCCTCCGCCATTGGTCACAACTTTTTTTTGGTACTCCGCCTTAACTTTTGATTCTTGGCTAGAAGTCGTAATAGTTGTTTATAAAAGAATTTTTTTAATAATAAATATTATAATGTTCAATATTGAACGTTCATATTTAATTATTTATGTTTAATAACATTGTTATTTTAATAAATTATTTAATATCACAATTTTATTTTAATGTTAAGTTTAAATTTCAAATAATATTCTTAATGTATTATTGAAAAATATTTATATTGATATTTTAATAATGAAATTATAATTTATAAATACTTAATAATAAATATTTTATAGTATAAAATAGAATATATTAATCTTACAAATATGGGTTTTTGTTTAAAGCATACTTAGCTTTATTTATCCCTCGCAACTCTAATGTGCCATTATCCACTCTCATATATGTAGTATATGTAATTCAAATTAAATTTTAATTAAGCATTATTTATTATTAAGTTTATATATATATATGTGATATATTTGACCAATAAAAAGTTTATGATATTAATCACTATAACTTATTATTTTATTATAAAATAAATTTTGATTGTTAAAAGAAGATGCTACTATAATATTATGTAACAAATATATTTATGTTGTGTTTATTTTACAAAGAAGAGGTTTTGAAATATGATTTTAGAAAATTTTATCAAACAATAAAAAATATTTTATTTATAATCATCTAAATACTAAAAAATAAATATATTTTTTAAAAATTATTTTTTATGAAACAAATATAATCGTAATAACATTTTATATTCAAATATTTGATATACAAACAATTACATTTATTTAATATAAAAATAAATAAATGTATTTATTTTTTAGATTGTAGAATTAAGGTTTATATATAAAATTGAATTAAAGTGCTCAGACCCAAAATTTGGTGAAAGTAGGACAAAATGAGTGCAATAAGTGAATATTGATAACAGCAAAGATTGGCGGCATTAACTATTAATTATTCCTTTTGATTATTGACGCATAACAGCTGAGCTGACTTCATTTTTTCTTAATATTAAATAAAACTTTTTAAAAAAGAAATCGACTTAAAAGGATTCATGTGTTTTTGGGAAAATGAGATCATTTTTATTTGGTCCTTCATAGTTGGTCATATTTTTAATTTAATTCCTAGTTCAATTTAGTCATCATTTAATTCTAACTGCACTCAATTTATAAATAATCATATGATTTACTATTCTTTTATATATACATATGCTGTTTATTTTTTATTTAGTCTATTGTTAATTAATTTTAATTTTATGCATTATAGGTTATTAATCGAATATATGCTTCTTCTTTTTTACGTTTTAACTAATCTTTTTATTCCCTTTCAATATTACTTAATAAAATATTCTCAAAACTTAATTTTTTTTTTACATGTTTTAAGTGTTTAATCTTTAATAATTTACTTCCTTAACATTAAAGCATATAATATATTCCAAAAAAAACTTAATGACGCAATCGCATAGATTAAAAAAAACAACTAATTATGTATATATACCGAAAAATTAATTTCATCAACAAAGTTTCATTAAATTAATTGCAATGTAACTAGGGTTTCAAAAGAAATATTGTACTAGAGCTGATTCTTATGTTTTAATATAATAATATTGATAATTATGAGTATATAATTTTTACAAACAACTCTGATTGCATCCCATGTTTTTTTTTAAATGAAATTATTTTAAAAATGTTTTTATTATAAATTATAAAAAGATTTATAATAAACAAGAAAAGTTTCAAAACTATATATAAATTTTGGTTTAATATGTAATGTGATACATAAACGTTAATTTTATGTAATTATATACATAAAAATTTAATTTTACTAATATTATTATAGACCTAATAATACTTTTACATTTAAATATTTCATATACAAACAATTACATTCATCTCATATGAAAATAAATAATAACTTACAATTGAAAAAAGAATACTTTTTGTGTATATATATTAAATCCAACACGTTACACACTAAATTAAATTGAATATGAACATAAAGTAGAGAAGAGGTAAGTGTAAATAAAGATAATGAAATGAGGCATCTATGATGAAACAAATTGAAAAGCATTCAGAGACAGAGTTGACTTCACATATGCAAACAACCCACTTGACGGGCTTTAATTTATTTCTTCTTCAACGCACATTCTTTTTCACAATATTTATTTAATAATTCAATTTTACCTCTTTTCTTTTCTTTTTTTTTTATGAGCGAAAATGAAGATTCATGACTTTCTTCATGCATGCATGCCATTGTTTGGGATATGTGGTGAAGAAAGAAATGAGGCCTCAGACTTGGGTGTTTTAATTATATTTTCAAATTATCAATGTTATATCAATTAAATTTTTCAATTATTAAAATTTTTAATTTAATTTTTAAATAACATAATTAAATTTTGTGGTATAATTTAAAATAAAAATTTTAAAGAAGAACAAAATGTTACTAAATAACTTTTAAAAGTGAAAAATAAAAAAAAAAAGTGAGCGTTATCACTTTTATACCTTAAAATCCTCTAAACTAATATTTTTACCGTTTATATTTTTCTTTAAACTCTCACATAAGGTTTAATGTATCATTTACAGGTTAAATGAACGATCTTAATAATGGCAAGACCTTATTAATATAATATTTATAGTTTAGTGATGTAATTAGAATACTAAGACGAATTTACAATTTAAATATGCATGATGTAATTAACTTGTGCAATGCTTATTTACCCCAAGATGTGTTGATTACAATATCCTTTGTAGTCGAAATATAAATATATTTTAGAAATAAGTGATTCAGTTGACATGGGATAGCCAATACATGATTTATATCAAGAATTACCTTAACCTTTTAATTACATTATTCAATGTCTTACTTTAATATTCAATTGCATTTTTATGAATTTTTAAAGGAGTTTTAAGTTTTGTAAATAAGGTGTTTACTGTTCAAATCTAATTATGTAGGTTTTTATTTTTGTTTAAAGTTAAGTTGGGATATTGGTTCCATCTCATTTTTGTAATGATTATAAATATTCAAAGAAAAATTACCGATTTATACAATCATTTTTAAGATGTAATTTAAACAAAATTAAAAATCAAATTCTAATCCTAAAATCACCATCTTTGCACCAAATAAAAGACTTTAGGATAATAACAATTCATTAACTATTTTGCTAAGATTTTTACAAAGGGAAGAGTACTTCAAATCACCCATTAAAAAACCATTATAATATTTTTTATTGAGGAAAAAAAGGTAAATTTTCTCCCCAACCCCATTCCATTGTTCTAGCTTCAATTAATAACTCCGTCCAAAATTATAATTGGACATCAAACAAGCCACCCTTCGGACGGAAGTCCGGTCTATCATCGAATTGGGTCAAGCTCAATTTAAGGACTTCAAACCGGCTCCATTAACTGTCTCAAGTTCCAATTTTATCCCAATTCAGACTATTACTTCATAGTGCAGCAATCAAGGAAGACAAAATCCTGAAATTTTAGCGTTTGGGAAGCGAGAAAGTGCGAGAAAAATGAGCGGACCGGGGAAGAAAGTCGTCGATGTGGCGTTCAAAGCATCAAAGAACATTGATTGGGAAGGGATGGCTAAGCTTTTGGTCTCCGATGAGGCTCGCAAAGAGTTCGCCACTCTTCGTCGCACTTTTGATGAAGTTAACTCTACTTTACAAACCAAATTCAGCCAGGTCTTTTTCTTATATTCTCTCTAATCCCTAGCTCCTTTTTAGCATTTTTATTGATTTTTTTCATAGATTTGTTGGGTTAATCCGTTGATTAGATCTTTAGGGTTTTAGTTTTTTTAATGATGATTTCAATATTTTATATTTAATTAAATTTTTCAGTAAGGTTGAATTCTTTTGTTCAAGGTTTGATTTTGGAACTTTTTTTTTTCATTTTTAAGGAAATTTTAGTTTTGTTCAAGGTTTCAGTCCTATCTTGTTAATAATCCGATTTCTTAAGCAGGAACCTGAACCCATTGACTGGGAGCACTATAGAAAAGGAATTGGCTCACGCCTGGTAGATATGTACAAAGAGGCATATGAGAGTAAGTTAATTCGATAGTTATCATATTTGGCTTACTCTCTATCCAATTTTCCAGTCATCCTATATATGGTTATGCTATTGCTTAGATCAGTTGCAGGTCTGTAAAATCATAAATTGTTTGGCTTCCTCATGTTTGTGTGCCTCATGCGGTGCCACTTCCTGAATTTGTTACTTTGAAGATCATCTCTATTGTACAAGGGAACTATTACTTAGTTTGATGCTGATATGGTCACCTTAAGTAGCTAGCTCTTTCCTTTCTTCACTCTCAGTTTTTGGGGTTTTGGAAGGGGTATTAGTAAAGTACGGATTTTATTGCTATTGCTTTATATTTCTTTGACTCTTTTTTACGGAAATATCAATGCCTGACCTATATCTGGACCATAGATTAGGGGATATGACCCTTTAAGGACGCTACAAATTCTTGGAAAAAAGTTGAACATACCCATTTTGGACATTTAGCCTGATCTGGCACTTGCACACGAGTCTGCGTAACACAGTTATCAATCATTTTCCAGCTCCAGATCTCCTTGATCTTTCCTAGATCAGTTCCATGCCCCATACTTCACTGAAAGTTAAATGGAAATCAATTGCCAATGAGGACATTGTTTAAATTGGCTGCTATTTTGTTTGCAAATAGAATTCTTATATGTGTATGCTAATGCAATTCACTTGTTGAATGCTATTAGCATTTAACAATTTCAGATTAATGCTGTAGATGTTTCATTTCAATAATGCTATTATGTGATCAGATTCTTCTGAACACCAAACCTACTCCTATACTTATGTTCAAAGTAGAATGAAGAAAATATAGACATCTAGCTACTCAATTCTCACTTGTCTGCAATTTCTAGCAGTCGAAGTAATCATATTTATCATGCTTGTTATAAGTTTGGATGGAGTTTTGAGGGATTCACCGCTACAAATGTTATATACTCTTCCATTGCAGATGTAGAGATCCCCAAGTTCGTTGACACCGTCACTCCTCAATACAAACCAAAATTTGATGCATTGGTGAGAATCAACAGGATAATTGACTCTCGTACCTGTCTCCCAAGTTTTTTCCTTGAATGATGTGCTATTTATTCGTGGTTATAGCTTGTAGAAATGAAAGAGGCAAAGGAGAAATCCTTGAAAGAGTCTGAGCGATTGGAGAAAGAAATTGCTGAGGTTCAAGAACTTAAGGTAATAAATAAAACAATGCCGAAATGTGTGTTGTTGTGTTCCAAATCACAATTGCTGAATTTTTTATCTTTTTTTATGAACAGCAAAAGATCAGCACCATGACCGCAGATGAGTACTTTGAGAAACATCCCGAGCTTAAAAAGAAATTCGATGATGAGATGCGGAATGACTACTGGGGCTATTGACATCTTTGTGAATTTAATGGCCAAGCTTTTGGTCTCGACTAGAATTTCTGAACCGTTTCTGTTGTTTTAACCCCTTTTTCTCTTATATGGTGATCTGGGTTGGAAAGATTAGGCTGTAATGATAATAAGAAAATATTTTTTTGTGTGAGAAAATTTTATCCAATCATTTGAGAAACAAGGTGGATCTTGTAAGACATGCTTTCTATTTAGCAGGCATCATGGCAAAATTTTTAGCGTCTGCCCTCCTCATTCCATTATGTTTTATGTTTTATGTTTATTATTTGAATATTTGTACCCAATTAAAAAGAAGGGTTAATGTGTAAATTGATCTATGAACTTGTAACATCTTTAATTTGTATCTATCGCCAGAACAGGGTTACGGAATATTATCGGAACTTTCAGAATATTTTCAGATAATTCACATAAATTACTACTCATTGATTAGGATGATTGATATCGTCCCTTGCATGAACCGTCAAGGTCCAAAACAAGCATTAGAATCAAGTCGGGACTTAATCAGAAACTCTAAGAATTTTTTGCAACATTTTAAAAATTTTCTAAGTTATAGAGCTTACACGCTTATATGGTCCAAGGGACACACCTGTGCTGTAGGCCGTGTTTGATCCCGTGTAACTCTCTGACTTGTGCACATGGTCATGCCACACGCCCGTGTGCTAGGCCGTGTGGTTAATTAAATTCTTTCGGAATTAGGTGCAGGTTTTACATGGCCAAGACACACGCTCGTGTTTTAGGCCCTGTAGCACATACGGCTGAGACACACGCTCGTGTCTCTGCTCGTGTGCTCAATTCTGAGCATTCTGTTTCTCAAATTTAAGGTGTAGGGGACACACGGCCTAACCACACGCCCATGTACCAGGCCGTGTGTCACACACGGTTTAGACACACGCCCGTGTGGACAAAATAAAGTCATTTCTAGTTTCATTTCTCACCCAAAACCACACCAATGACCTGCACTTAAACTCACATCCAAATACCAATCATTTCAACTATTCAAATTAAGCAAACTCTATCATTCAACATGACATATCATTACATGCATACATATTTATAATCTTACCTTGGTATATTTCATATAGTAGGCATAAATTTGAACAATCTTTTAACGTGAATATAACTACCATAGTATGACATTACAAGTATATCAAAAACAACCATTACTAGCTATTCTAATGCCTAGATTATAGATGTAACACCCTGAATTTGGGCCTAAAATTATTGGGCCTTAAGTATGGGTCCGTAAGAAGGTTGTATATAAGCATTTAATTGTAAAAGGAAATTACACAATTAAATGTCTGCTTTGGTGGTTAATGGCTCTGAGAAGTGTTGGAGAAATCTTGGGTTCAAACTTGGGCTTTAGCAAAAAATTTGGTTTTAAGTGAATAAAACCCTGGGTTCTTGGATGAAGGCCTTTTAAATTATTGTGGTAAATAAATGATACAAGGAAGCATGTGGTCTAGTGGTTGTAGCGTCATTAAGGTTGCAAGGGAGCCTGGGTTTAAGTCTTGGCTCTTGCAATTTATTTAGGTTTTTCTTTTAAAGGAACCTGGACTTTGGCCTATAGACCTTATAATTAATTGAGGCTAAAATGGTGACACAAAGAGCCTTGTGGTGTAGTGGCAAGGTGGCATGTTGTGTAACTGTGAGGTTTAAGGTTCAAGTCTTGGGATGCGTAATGGGATATTTATTTTGTTGTTTGAGCTGTGTAGGAGGTGGAGTTGGACTGGAACTCTGTGGTTGAAGTAGTCATATAAAAATAAGGAATTTTCCTAATGGTTGAAAGTAATCCCACATCGGGAAGCTAACATGAGAATTGGTGAGAAGCTGTCTTTAAATAGAGCGAACCAGATGAGTTGGTGTAATTAAAACTCAATGTAGGATGTGCCAAGGTTGGTGATCGTGGTCTTCGGCGCGTTTTCATAAACAGGTGTGCATTCACGCCCTTCTGGGGCCTCACGAGCGTTCGAATACACGAGGGGTGAACCGAGCCCACAAATCATGGGCGATAGACTATAGAGGCCGCCACAAGCGTTCTCGTGTGTTGGAGCTATTCTGGGCCTCGATGGGCCCGTGGGTTTGCTTGTGTAAACTTCACTGTTAAGTGGGATGTAGATAGACTTATCATGTCGCGCACACGACTTAGGTAGTTCTGGGCCACGTTAGGCCTAGATGGGCCATATGGGCCCAATGGGCTCGTGGGCCCCACACGGATTGAATCTGCAACTTGTGATAATTATTAGACTGGGCTATGTAGGTCACATACCCATATCTAAATTTGGGCTAAACAGGCCACACAAGGGTGTGGGCCCACTTGGGCCGAGTAATGGGCCTTAGGGCCATTTGCACCGTTATGTCTGTTTAGGTTACTTAAATGGCTTGAGGCGACGGTGGACCTTCTGTTGAGTCATTAAGACCCCGGTTTGTAAAATCCCCGAAATACCGTTGCAATGTAAAATAACCATAATACCCCTGTATGGTAGAATGACAATTATGCCCTTATGTTCCGTATGACTGATGTGCCTATGATTTACACATATGATTGTGCTGAGTATGACTTTACATGCACATAATATTTATGACATGACATATTGCATGGGGTTGGGTTGTTATGGATGGAGAAAGTGTACGGCTTGTAGCTGTTCTGTATAAGGCTTTAGCCTTTCTGTGATACTTATGGCTTATAGCCGTTCTATTAACTGACAGCGTTGCTGCGATATTTACGGCCTTTAGTCGTCCTACCTACGGCGTTGAGCCATCCTGTTTACGGTGTTAAGTCGTCTTGTCTACGGCGTTGAGCCGTCCTGTTGACTTAGTGCCGCAACCGATACTAAGCTTGGTGTGTTGGTTAGGTGGGTCGATTTTATCCCTACATGGTGTGTTGGTTGGTACGGGTAGTGTGTTGGTTGGACTGGGCTGGGAATCTATCTGCATATCTGCATCTAATACTGATTCTGTACTGGACTTAGGCCCACCTGATTCTGTTAATGGGTTAGGCCCAACTGTTACTGATTTTGAGAATGGGCTAGGCCCAATTGATTCTGATGAGGGCTGAGACACAAGTGAAATTGTATTAGGCTTTGGCCCACACACATTGTTCTGTTACTATAATAGGCTCCAGCCCAGACTGATTCTGAATTCTGTCTGTTTATTAACTGTTTTAGTTTAGGAGGGGATTACACACTGAGTTTTCATAAACTCACCCTGTTTATTAATTGTGCAGGTAATCCCCAGCATTAGGAGGATCGGTGCTGTGAGGGACTCGGAGGTTTTTACATCAAGAATGAACTTATTGATTCAAGTGCATCTAGACAATCGTTTATCCAAATTCATCGGGATGTGCTTATTAGTTCTTTTATGTATTTATATATTTTTATAAATTCTATTTTTTTAATTAGTTCATTTATTATATATTACAAACTTTTATATTTTTTAAAAATATTATATGCTTTTTTATATTTAATATATATAATTTACATTTTTTAAAAATAATAATAACATACAAACTAATATTTTACAAAAGTAATTAAAAATATACAAACTAAATGATACATCTAGATATATTTGGACAACTATTTGTACAAGTTCATTCTTGATGTGAAAAAATTTATACTTTTTTTTATTAATTTATATATTTGTAAATATTTTTAGTTCTTTTTTTAATTTATGTCCACCACATGGCATATTGAGAGGTTTTCATGTGTCACCACTAGATTGACTATCAATACCATGTCAACACAAACTAATAGTATTAGTTTAAGTAACAACTAGGTCCAAAAAAAGTCAATACCATGTCAACACAAACTAATAGTATTAGTTTAAGTAACAACTAGGTCCAAAAAAAGTTCAAGTACCACATACGTACTTTTGGACAAGTTAGGAGACTAACTACATATTAACCTTGAAAAACGAACACATAATGTCAAATTTAACACTTAAGGTTTACAATTTTTATCAATTTGACATTTATTCTTTTTTTTAGCTAAATTTGACCATTAACTTTTCAAAAGGGTCAAATTACATTTTTTAGCGAAAATGAAAATTAAAACGTTAATTTTTTAAACGATATTGGAATGGCAACTTGTGTGGCAGTTTACGTATACTTGATGTTGACATGAAACTATTTGTCGAGTACATGTGGATATGTGGGTTGCAACGTTTAAAAATTTAACATTCTAATTAGTATTATTGTTAAAAAAATAATTTGACTCTTTTTTAAGATGTTAATGATCAAATTTAACTCATTTTAAAAGGTTGACGATCAATTTTAACTAAAAAAAAGATAAGAACTAAATTGACAAAAAAATATAAACATTAAGGACTAAATTTAACATTAAACAAAAAAGTAATATTATTTTCCATATTTCTATGCCTAAAAAAAATGAAAACCACAAAATATTGAACTTTTTCATGTGCTGGGTGAAAATAGATAATAACTAATATTTTAATTTCTTTTGCTTATTGAATAATTTACGTGACCATTATTGGGTTTTTATATACAAATATATACCCTAACAAGAAACTATTTAAACATAAAAGTTAGTTTTTAATTTATTTTAAAAAAGTCCACATTTTTATTTGTGTAAGCTGAAACTATAATATTTGGCGGTGAGCTCACTATCATATTAACACATTGTGATACTTTATGTATTAAAAAGTTTCAATTAAAAAAATAATTGTTCTAACTTGCGACGGTGACAAATGGTAATATTATGGTAAATTAGAAATTTGTAAAATAATTTGGACATCATTCTATCATAATATTGAGTGATTTTTGTATCGATCTTTTCTTTCATTTCATCAAGTTTTACTCTTATGTTAAACTTCATTCTATTGATGACGCAGTTCAAATACACAACCAATTTGTCTGACAAATTATCCCATCGAGATAGACATATAGGTAGAATTGATTATTCATTTTTATACTAAATTTGTAAAATAAATTAAAAATAAAAAAATATTAATGACAATTAAAACAATTTATATCATAAAAATTCAAAACCTTACTATAAATCACATTATCATATCCAAATTTTCAAACCTTAACAAACATAAAATATAAAAATTTCAACCAACTAATATAATACTAACATAAAGATGTAATAAATAAATACAACAATATAATACCAACATTTTTGTCTTTAAAATATAAATATCAAACACACACATATATATATATACAAACACTTATATGGATAATATATAACAATTTAAAACATATATATAAGCACACAGCATTTGCTAACGCAGTTAAAAAATGATCTTATTTTACAAGCTTTGCTCAGTGAATGGTTCATTGAACAATTGATCCAATCACCTGTTTGTTAAAACTCAATCCACTCTTACACGTGTAAGAAGTAATTCCAACCCTAGTAACTAGTCCCAATTTGTTACAACTACTCATCCAACACCTCACTTTCAATCATATTTAACACTATCAAAAAATGTCTATAAAACGAGAGCATAAATACAAAAAAAAATCGATAGTGTAACACCCCACACCCATGCCCTACGCCGGGATGGAATATGATGCATTACCTAACCTGAACTCAAGCATACAAACGTTTTCATATCACCAAAACATGGTCAAATTAAAAACTTTTTTAATTTTTTTATTATAAACTCCTTAATAAGAGCCTACGAGGCTCAAAACATCCATTGGAACCCATTCAGAATCAATTCGGGTCTTTCAAAGAATTCTGAAAATAACACTTAACACAGAGGCACACGTCCGTGTGAGAGGGGCAACACGTCCGTGTGACCATTTAGGCATGGTAGTGCTGATGAGCCATACGGCCTAAGCACTTTGGGACACGCCCGTGTCCCTTACCCTTGTGGATTTATTTTCTAATTCGAACCTCTAGGGATTTTCACACTACCTGACACACACCCATGTCCATGAACCGTGTCCTTCACACGGTCATGACACACCCGTGTTTAGCCCGTGTGCAAAAACTTGGACATTCTGTTTCTGACGTTAGCAATTCTTAAGGGCCACATGGCCAAGGCACATGCCCGTGTGCTAGGCCGTGCCCTTTACACGGCTAAGACACACGGCCGTGTCTCTGCCCGTGTGTTTACTACCATGCATACTGACTTGAAATTTTTAAGTGCAGGGGACACATGACTGAACAACACACCCATGAGGTTGACCGTGTGTCACACATGCCCGTGTGTCTACCCGTGTGGATAAATAAGGCTATTTACCAAGCCTCTTTGCCACCCTTACATACCCCTATCTACACTAGATCAACCAAGATCAATACGAACATAACATGCATAACCAAAACAGCCACAACCATTATAAATTTGCAACATTGCATTGAATAATAATTGGTGTTAGCCAACATTCATGGTCTATACAAAATGAGTATCATTTTTATCATATAAGCCAACACATTATCGCTAACTAACAAAATAATAAATAATAGACTCGAGTCCCTATACATGCCAAAAAAAAACAATTAAACTAGCTATACCAAGGTCTTAAGTGAATGTGTGATCGAAGCTTTAAGACGTCACTGGATCCCAGATACTAGCTTGGCGGTACTATAAGGAAAGAAATGAGAGGAGGGTAAGCGTGGAAGCTTAGTAAGTACAGATATGCAAATAAAGTGTAATTAAAAGAAAATCATATTCGTCAACCGGTAACTTGTCATGCTTAAAAGATATAAATCCTTTAACATCTCTATCTTACTATTCCTTTCATTCATGTATACTTAATGCATCTCGTCCCTCACTCAGGTACTATCCATAAGTTCAGTATACATACCTCATCAAGTTTTCACCCATTAAATCTTCAATGTTACCCGTTGAACTCTCGGAATACATATGGATACGCGGGGAATTTGCATCTAATTACCATATAAGAAATCAGGGCTACCACGTGCTATGAAATGCTCACATTTGAACTACTCACGGGCCTTTTTATCAAGTCAGGACCCGGACCCCATAGCTATCATGTAACGTTCGCTCATTGAGCCACTCACGGGTCTGTATACAAAGCCAGTACCTGGACCCACGTTACCTATAACATTCATCTCATGAACTCAGACTTAACTCATGAGTTCAGACCATATAATTTTTTATAACATAACCCTTTGTATCCTATACTATGTCTAAGGTTCAACGGGATTTCATAACTAGCCGAATAGCATCGTACTTGCTCATAATGTACTTTACTCACATAACATGTCATTTATATGTTCATGACAACAAATAGAATTTAGATACATAACAACAATGAGCCAATTACACATGTATATTATCAAAATATTCCAAAGTAAGCTTCAATAACACATTATTCACATATGTACTTACCTCGATACAAAATGATAAAGACGAGCTTAATCCTTGTAAACTTTGTTCTTACCCTAATCAAGACCCGAATCACGCTTCTCTTAATCTAAATTAATTAAAATTTATTTATTTCATCAGCACATCAATTTAGACACTCAAAATTTCATAATTGGTCAAAATAACTCTTTTGCCCCAAGACTTTTACAAAATGACCATTTTACCCCTAAGCTCGAAAGTTAATTTTTTTTATCGAATTTTTTAATCTTATAGCAATAAAAATTTCCTCTATTTCAGACATGTATCATCTATTTTACAACTTATGCAAAATAGTCCCTATTAAGGTTTTCATGAGAAATCCCTTCACAAAAGTTGTTTATTACTTATCTCAGACTCATATTCTTCCACAAAAATTCAAAAAACAACCTAAATGCTCTCATGGAAAAACCCTAGACTTTCAACCATTTTGTAAAATAGTCCCCTTATTAGAAAGCTCATGACACAAGGGTCTCAAAAATGTAAAAATCATTAAGAAAACTCATTAAAATCACTTACTTGTAGAGAGACTAAGTGGCTAAAAATTTTGAAGCTCGAAAACCCTCTAATGGCTGCATTTTTCGATGATGAAGAAAAGGAAAAGATGACATCTTTTTCTCTTTATTTTATTCTTATTCTAGTCAAAATGGGTCACCAACCTATCTAATTTTGACCATTTCTCTTTATTTTGTCTCTTATGGCTAGCTAGCCTAAGCATTGAGGGTCTAATTGATCTTTAAAGGCCCCCAATTTAGGTTCTTTAGCTAATTGACACCCCTATCTAACAAAATAGGACTTTTGTACTTTATGCGATTTAGTCCTTTTCGTAATTAAGCAAGCAATCGCTAAAATTAATTCATCAAAATTTTCATGCACTTATCTAATCTTTCTACAATACATAAAATGATATTTAAAATAATTTCCTCGACCTCGAGTTAGTGGTTTCGAAACCACTTTTCTGACTAGCTCTAAAATCGGCCTGTTACAATTCTCCCCCTTTTAGGGATTTTTGTCCCCAAAAATCTTACCGATAAAAGGGTTTGGGTATGGCTTTTCATGATTTCTTCGGGCTCCCATGTGGCCTCTTCAACCCTATGTCTCTGCCATAACACTTTCACAAGGGGAACGCTCTTATTTCTCAATTGCTTAACTTCTCGAGCTAGGATCTTAACAGGTTTCTCACTATAAGACATATCCGATCTAATCTCTACTTCAATTGGAGACATCACATGTGAAGGGTCAGAGCGGTATCAGCGTAACATGGACACATGGAATACATCATGGATCTTTTCAAATTCTGATGGTAAAGTTAACCGATAGGCTACAGGCCCGACTCTTTCAATCACCTCATAAGGTCCGATAAGACGTTGACTCAGTTTACCTTTTTTGCCGAATCTAAGAACCTTCTTTCATGGGGATACTTTTAGAAATATCTTATCACCGACTTGAAACTCAATCTCTTTTCGTTTCAAATCCACGTAAGATTTCTGTCTATCCGAAGCGACCTTTAAACAATCACGAATCACCTTAACTTTTTCTTCAGTCTTCTTGACTAAGTCGACCCCGTGAATCTGATTCTCTCTAAGTTCGGTCCAATACAAAGGTGTTTGGTACTTACACCCATACAACGCTTCATAAGGTGTCATCTTCAAACTCAACTGAAAGCTGTTATTATAAGCAAACTCTATCAGCAGCAAATACTTTTCCCAACTGTCCTGAAACTCCAATACACAACATTGGAGCATGTCTTCCAAGGTCTGAATTACTCTCTTTGATTGGTCATCGGTCTGCGGGTGGAAAGCCGTACTAAAATTTAATTTTGTACCCAAAGCTTCTTGGAGCTTTTTCCAAAACCGCGATGTGATCCTCGAATCTCTATCCGATATGATCGACAAAAGTAATCCGTGTAACTTCACAATTTCTGAAATATATAACTCGGCTAGCTTGTCGAGTGGAAAATCAGTGCGTACAGAATAAAATGAGCCGACTTTGTCAGTCGATCAACCACAACCCACACAATATCTTTCTTCCTCTGGGTCAGCGGCAAACCTGTTACAAAGCCCATAGTAATCCGATCCCACTTCCACTCTAGGACCATAATAGGCTGAAGTAAACCCGAAGGTACTTGGTACTCGACTTTCACTTGTTGATATACTAGGCATTTGGATACGAACTTTGAAATATCTCTCTTCATCCCTGACCACTAATATATTTTCTTCAAAGCATTGTACATTTTCGTACTCCCGGGGTGCACTGATAAACAACCATTATATGCCTCATCTAAAATCTTCCGAGTCAATTCGGTGTCCTTAGAAACACAAATCCTTTCCCGAAATCTCAAGTAACCATCAGAACCAATATGAAAATTCGATTCAACATCCGATTTGCACTAGGTTTTCTTAGATAGTAATTTACTGTCACTCTTCTGAGCCTCGCAAATTTCTTGAGAAAACGTCGGTCTAACTTTTAACTCTGCTAAAATCGAACCATCCTCTAACAAGGTCAATCGGGCGTTCATTGCTCTCAATGCAAACAATGATTTTCTACTTAATGCATCGGCTACCACGTTCGCTTTTCTCGGATGGTAGTCGATAATCAACTCAAAATCCTTTAATAGTTCCAACCATCTCCGTTGCCTCAGATTTAAATCCTTCTGGGTCAACAAGTACTTAAGACTTTTATAATCGGTGTATACATGGCATATCTCTCCAAAAAAATAATGTCGCCAGATTTTCAGAGTGAACACTATGGCGGCCAACTCTAGGTCGTGTGTTGGATAATTCTTCTTGTGAGGTTTCAACTGTCTCAAGGCATAAGCCACAACTTTGCCCTCTTGCATAAGTACGCATCCCAACCCATTTAGAGAAGCATCGTTATAAATCACGAACTCTTTTCCTAATTTGGGTTGTACTAATACTCGAGTCTCAGTCGATAACATCTTCAACTTCTCGAAACTCTACTGACACTTATTCGACCATTCAAACTTAACTCATTTTTGCAGTAACCTTGTCATGGGAGTCGCAATCATAGAGAAGTCCTTTACAAATCCTCTGTAATAACCGGCCAACCCTAAAAAACTTCTAACCTTAGTTACATTCTTTGGTGATTTCCATTCAACACTAGCAGAAACCTTGCTGGGATCAACCCTAATGCATCAATTGAGACAATATGACCCAAAAAGCTGACTTCTCGAAGCCAAAATTCACTTTTACTAAATTTTGCATACAACTAATTGTCCCTCAGAGTTTGCAAAATGGTTTTCAAGTGTTCAGCATGTTCTACCTTGTCTCTAGAATAGATCAGGATATCATCAATGAACACAACAACAAAATTATCGAGATATAGCCAAAATACCCTATTTATTAATTCCATAAACACGGCGGGAGCATTTGTTAAGCCGAAAGGCATGACGAGAAACTCATAGCAATCATACCGCATCCTAAAAGCAGTTTTAGGCTCACCTGCTTCTTTAACTCGTAGTTGATAGTAGCCAAATCTCAAGTCTATCTTAGAAAACCATGCTGCTCCCTTCAGTTGGTCAAATAAGTCATCAATTCGCAGCAACGGGTATTTGTTCTTGATCGTCCTCTAATTTAACTGCCGATAATCTATGCACAACCTCATAGATCCATCTTTCTTTTTCACAAACAATACCAGAGCACCCCACGGTGAAAAGCTTGGTCTCACGAAACCTTTGTCGGTCAATTCCTACAACTGTGACTTTAGTTCTTTCAGCTCAGTCGGGGTCATCCGATATGGAGCAATCGAAATAGGCGTGGTCCCTGACATTAACTCTATACCAAATTCAACCTCTCTATTAGAGGGTAGCCCAGGCAATATTTCCGGGAATACATCCACATATTAACTTACTACCGGCACTGACTCAATCTTCAACTCCAATTTCTTAGTATTCATAACAAAAGCCAAATAAGCTTCACATCTTTTCCTCAAACATTTCTGGGCAGACATTGAAAGTATTACAATAGGCAAGTTCCCTGGCACACCTGATTCAACCCAAAGGGTTTCACCGTTTTCACATTTCAGTCTAATAACCTTTTGTCTACAGTTTACTACAGCATCATGGAATGTCAACCAATCCATACCCAATACGACATCGATCTCATCAAAGGGTAACAACATCAAATCGGGCGGAAAATAATAACCTTTAACTACCAAAGGACATTTATTGCATACTTTATCAACTATTACATGTTTTCCCAACAGGTTAGACACTTTAATCATAAACTCCGTAGACTCAATAGGCATATTTGTACTAGACACCAATTTTATGCACATATATGAATGAGTAGAACCAGGGTCAATCAAATTAATAACAATATTATCATAGAGAGAAAATGTACCGGTGATCACATCAGGAGATGATGCATCTTCACGTGCACGTATGGCATAGGTTCTAGCCGGAGCTCTAGCTTCAGACCTTACGGTGGTGTCTCTCATCACATTCTTGCTACCAACCCCAACTCCAACATTCTTCTGAGACCTTCATTTAAAATTAGTGCCACTTGGCCTTGTACTTTGAAATTTTTCTTTATCATTCATCTTAAGGCAATCCTTGATAAAGTGGTCTTGAGAACCACATCGAAAATAAGATCCATCGTTTATTCTACACTTGCCGAAGTGATTTCTACCACAATGTTGGCACTCTAGTTTGGAAGATCTAACATTGCCCACACTAGCCACTGACATAGCCCGAGACTTAAAATCCAAATCTTGCTTCTTACAATCTCTATACGAATGTCCAGCAGATGCGTGGAAATGAGAGTAGACATCTCTGGATTTTTTAGGCTGAGATGGAAATGACTTGCTTGTATGCCTCTTCCTTGCATCTCTAATTTTAGCTTCGGTTTTCTTCTTTTCCTTGATTAATTCCTCGACTTTGCAGGCCCGATCAACGAGTACTATGAACTCTTTCAACTCAAGAACACCCACTGACAGTGTAATGTCCTCATTAAGTCCGTCTTCGAACCTTCGACACATCTTAGCCTCGGAGGATACACACTCCTGAGACAGACGAACTCTCTTTCATATTCAGTAACCGTCATGCAGCCTTGTTTCAAATCAAAAAATTCCTTACAATTTTAATCCATAAATCTTTCACTGATGTATTTCTTTCGAAATTCCTCTTGGAAGAATTCCTATGCGACCCTTTCGTGAGGCACCACTGAGACTAATGTATTCCACCAGTAGTATGCGAGTCTCTCAACAAAGATATGGCACAGTTCAAGCATTCTTCGGGAGTGCAGGATAATTCATCGAATACCTTGATGGTATTCTCAAGCCAGAATTTTGCCCTTTCAGGGTCATCACTTTATTAGCATAGAACTCCTCGGCTCCACGCTTCCGGATCTTGTCCACTGGAGGTCTATTTCGCCTCTCAAAGTCCATACCTTGGGTGCTACAGGGACAGGTTAAGGAATAGGTGGGGGTGGAGGGGGTTGAGTATTCAGGTTAGCTCAGACGAACTCCGTGTACCATTGATTTATCATATGGAGAAAGAACTCCCGAGTCCCTTCTCCTCCTCCTTGACTAACTGTGGGAGGTCGATTATCGGATGGCATCGCCCCTTCAGCAGGAGCCGGCGCATTACTTTCTACATCATCCGACATATTTCGACCAGGATCTATTAGTATATGAAAACACAATTTTAAAAAAAATAAGAGCCGTCAAACTATCACAATTTATCTATGGCATGTATAGCTAGACTCATACAGATGCTATGTTAGCCCGAGAACTGACTGAACTGTAGCTCTGATACCATTAAATGTAACACCCCACACCGATGCCCTACGCCGGGACGGAATATGAAGCATTACCTAACTTGAACTCATGGATACAAACATTTTCATATCACCAAAACATGGTCAAATTAAAAACTTTTTCAATTTTTTTTGTTATAAATACCTTAATAAGAGCCTACGAGGCTCAAAATATACATTGGAACCCATTCAGAATCAATCCGAGTCCTTCAAAGAATTCTGAAAATAACACTTAACACAGGGGCACACGCCCGTGTGAGAGGGGCAACACATCCGTGTGACCATTTAGGCATGGTCGTACTGATGGGTCATGTGGCTCACACGGCCTAAGCACATTGGGGCATGCCCGTGTCCCTTACCCGTGTGGATTTATTTCCTAATTCGAACCTATAGGGGTTTTTACACTTCTTGACACACGCCTGCGTCCATGAACCCTGTCTTTCACATGGCCATGACACGCCCGTGTGCAAAAACTTGGACATTCTGTTTTGGATGTTAGCAATTCTTAATAGTCACACGGCCAAGGCACACGCCATGGGGTTGACCGTGTGTCACACACGGCCTAGACACACACCCCGTGTGGACAAAATAAGGTTATTTACCAAGCCTCTTTGCCACCTTTACATACCCTTATCTACATTAGATCAACCAAGATCAATACGAACATAATATGCATAACGAAAACAGCCACAACCATTAGAAATTTGCAACATTGCATTGAATAATAATTGGTGTTAGCCAACATTCATGGTCTATACAAAATGAGTATCATTTTTATCATATAAGCCAACACATTATGGCTAACTAACAAAATAATAAGCAAAAGACTCGAGTCCCTATACATGTCAGAAAACAAAACAATTAAACTAGCTATACCAAGGTCTTAAGTGATAGTGTGATCGAAGCTTTAAGACGTCACTAGATCCCCGATGCTAGCTTGGCTGCACTATAAGGAAAGAAAGGAAATGAGGGTAAATGTGGGAGCTCAGTAAGTACAGGTATGCAAATAAAGTGTAATTAAAAGAAAATCATATTCGTCAAACGGTAACTTGTCATGTTTAAAAGATATAAACCCTTTAACATCTCTATCTTACTATTCCTTTCATTCATGTATACTTAATGCATCTCGTCCCTTACTCAGGTACTATCCATAAGTTCAGTATACATACCTCATCAAGTTTTCACCCATTAAATCTTCAATGTTACCCGTTGAACTCTCGGAATACTTATGGATACGCGGGGAATTTGTATCTAATTACCATATAAGAAATCAGGGCTACCTCGTGCTATGAAACGCTCAAATTTGAGCTATTGATGGGCCTTTTTATCAGGTCAGAACCCGGACCCCATAGCTATCATGTAATGTTCGCTCATTGAGCCACTCATAGGTCTGTACACAAAGTCAGTACCTGAACCCACGTTATCTATAACATTCATCTCATGAACTCAGACTCAACTCATGAGTTCAGACTACATAATTTTTTATAACATACCCTTTTGTATCCTATGCTATGTCTAAGGTCCAACGGGATTTCACAACTAGCCGAATGGTATCGTACTTGCTCACAATGTACTTTACTCACATAACATGTCATTAATACATTCATGGCAACAAATAGAATTTAGATACATAACAACAATGAGCCAGTCACACATGTATATTATCAAAATATTCCAAAGTAAGCTTCAATAACACATTATTCACATATGTACTTACCTCGATACAAAATGATGAAGACGAGCTTAATCCTCGTAAACTTTGTTCTTACCTCGATCAAGACCCGAATCACACTTCTCTTGATCTAAATTAATAAAATTCATTTATTTCATCAGCACATCAATTTAGACACTCAAAATTTCATAATTGGGCAAAATGACTATTTTGCCCCTAGACTGTCACAAAATGACCATTTTACCCCTATGCTCTAAAGTTGATTTTTTTTATCGAATTTCTCTCTATTATAAGCCTAGCCGAAACCTTTTTACTCTTATAGCAATCTAAAAATTTCCTCTATTTCACACATTTATCATCTATTTTACAACTTATGCAAAATAGTCCCTATTAGGGTTTTCATAAGAAATCTCTTCACAAAAGTTGTTTATTACTTATCTAAGACTCATATTCTTCCACAAAAATTCATAAAACAACCTAAATGCTCTCATGGAAAAACCTCAGACTTTCAACCATTTTGTAAAATAGTCCCTTCATTAGAAAGCTCATGACACAAGGGTTTCAAAAATGTAAAAATTATTAAGAAAACTCATTAAAATCACTTACTTGTAGAGAGACTAAGTGGCTAAAAATTTTGAAGCTCAAAAAACCTCTAATGGCTGCACTTTTCGGTGATGAAGAAGAAGAGGAAAAGATGACATCTTTTTCTCTTTATTTTATTCTTATTCTAGTCAAAATTGGTCACCAACCCACTTAATTTTGGCCATTTCTCTTTCTTTTGTCTCCTATGGCCAACTAGCCTAAGTATTGGGGGTCTAATTGCTCTTTAAAAGCCCCCAATTTAGGTTCTTTAGCTAATTGACACTCCTATCTAACAAAATAGGACTTTTGTGCTTTATCCGATTTAGTCCTTTTTCGTAATTAAGCAAGCAATTGCTAAAATTAATTCACCAAAATTTTCATGAACTTATCTAATCTTGCTACAATACATAAAATAATATTTAAAATAATTTCCTTGACCTCGAGTTAGTAGTTTCGAAACCACTTTTTCAACTAGCCCCAAAATCGGCATGTTACAGACAACAAATAAACTAACAAAATCAGCATTAACACTCTCCAAAAGATGCATTGATTCATATGAATAAGCTACCTATTTATAGGCTAAACGAGACAACCTTTCAAATTAGTTTTTGTTGATATAAAAACTTCAATTTGGTGCATAATAATCTAAAATAAAAACTTCCAAAAGTTATCTCAAAATACAATTTTATTATCCAAGTAAATTCAGCAAATAAATTACAAAATAAATAGCTTAAATGATAATGATAAGCCTTATGTGATAAGGTATGTCGATCTCAACTTCCATAAGTCTGCCATACTCGAACACCGAGATTTAAGATGAAAAGAAACACATAATGAAATCCATTTGCATATGGTAAAAATATATATGTAGGCCCAAGTCAAAATACCAACATTGTTGTCCCAAATGTTTTATCTGAACAAGTATTTAAACAAGTTATGTTGAAACACAAGAGTGAGTGATCAGCCTTAAACAGCCATGGCTCTAACAAACATTAAAGAACAGATTAAATAAAAAACATTCAAATATCTGATCAACAAACAAATACTAAAAATTATAAAAACATAACTATTATGACAAATAAGTTAAATTAAATAATAATTAAAACACCAAAAACAATGTGTTTGATCTTGAAATTATTAAATTGATAGTTTGTGTTTTAGATGAAAGAATTGAGGTATTTATAGATGAAAGTTGGATGTGGCATTTAAATTTTATTTTATTCCCCCAACGACACCCATATTTTGACGTAACATCCGCATATTTTTCAGTGTAACAACACCACTTTAAATATTTTTGCAAAGCCACAGTTTTCATACCTTTTTTTTTTAATATTATTTCATTAAAAATAAATTTTGGTATGCTTCCATATAAGTAGGCAAATGGTTTAGAAGTTTGAAACCCAAAATAAAAAGCAAAGGCCATTTTGGATTTAAAATGCAGATCCACTGCCCTTCGTCTTCCCAAGCATCACATCTTTAGCTTCATTGATTTTCGAGGCCAGGTAGTGGCTCCCACCCGCATCTGGATGGTTCGCTACCATTACTTTCCTATGTTGTTCCTTCACCTTCTCCGCTGTCGCGTTCTCCCTGTTAAATCATATGGTGTAGAAAAGAAACATCATCACAAAGATGGAAATCTGTAAAAACACTAAAGAAATGCATGCCACAAGTATCATCTATGCTTGCTTTCATTCTTCATTTCCCCAATCCTAATCTATACTGCATGTCCCTAAAGTACTCGTGTCCCACATATATATTTGGGCAAATATATGAAAAAAAAATTTAATTGAAGATACATGTATTGGGGCTTACTTCATAGTTCTCAATCACCCTTCAGTCTTACTAAGGTAGTGACAAGGGTTGGATTCGGATGCCGGAAAATTTTTCGAAACTTCAAACATTAACTTAGGAAGTAATCAAATAAGAACTTCCATCACCAAAAACTTGAGGATCATAATATTATCTCTCAGATAGACATTACCAATATATAACATATTCAAAGTATATGATTGCCTTAATATTCTAGGGGATAAAGTTCATAAATGAGCCATTCATGTATGCTCAAGAATCTAAAACCATAATATTAGCTCTCAAATAGATATTACAAATATATAACAGATTCATAATATATCATTGCCTTAATGATTTATGCGGAACAAAGCTTACCGAACACCAAGGATCAATGCGGCTTCTCTTCTTGTCATTGTAGGTTGAAAACCACCGTCGTAAAATTTACGCATTCTAGGTTTTGGTGATCTTGCCTTAAATGCTTGCCAAGCTTGTATTCCATATCTACCAGCAAGAGCTGCCGCAGCAACTGCAAGCCCAGCAAAAAATGGTGTAGCCTGATGAACATCTAGAAATTCATTAATTAAAGTTTATATATATTGCAGCAGAAGAATCAAGTCTTTAATTATTTTACAAAAGAAAAAAAAAAGCACTATTAACCCTCAATTGCAGCTAAAAAGTTTTAGTTCGACAAGTTATCACTTAGCATAAGCAGCTCTTGAAAGTCACATTTTATTCCACCGATTTTTCCACATTTTTCATTCCTTAAAGTACCCGTATCAAACACATAATAAAGACAATTTGAGTTCAACTAGTGAGCATAAGCAGTTCTTTAACTTCGCATCAAATTCTAATAAGTTTTAAGCTATGTTTTCCAGACTCTTCATTCTCTCTAAAGTATCCGTGTCAAACACATACCTATATTTGATACTCACCCCTTGAGACCAGGTTACATAGGTTTTGAATGCCAACAAGCTATTAATTCATTCAAGATTCATCTTTTTACTAATTCTTTGAAGGCTAACAAACTGACCAAATGCCATAAACTAAAAGTTTCCTCAACTCTTTCATTTTTTGTGAAGTATCTGTGTCCAATGCATATTAAGATATGGAGATATGACCCCCAAAATACATGAAAAACTTCAATATAGATACGCACACATACCTATGGCAGACACATTCTCATATTCAATTCAAGCAACATTAGAAAGAAATCTGGAGTCATAGGATAAACAAGAAACTAACGTTTCATACCATGAAAGCAATAAATTGATAAGAAGATTAAATATCTCTCAAGTACTTAAAAACATAAGCTAAGGCTGAAGCTTCCCTTGGCTCTTTCTCTACCATGGAAATCACATCAACTGCCAAATCCCAACATCTCCATGAGTTTACCAACAGACATACTTTAAACAACAACATAAACAAAAGGGGCTTTTGCCTGAACTCAGAGGAGTCTATCAGCATCAGATTTATTCAAAACAAATTATAACTGGACGCGAAGGTGAGTATCTAAAACGGGTATGTTTCGACACAGATAAGCTCAATTATTCCATATATTTGTCAAAATATGTGTTGGACACAGAATATTAAATAATAATAACTCAGGTAACATAGTTCGGTTTATACTTGGAACTAAAAAGAAAGTACACAACGCCATAACAACTTCTCCCCCCAAAAAATAATCTTTTTACTTTTAGAAATATTAAGCTGAAACAAATTCTCTATTCATGTTATGAAACTGAATGGCATCCATAGTAAAATAATTCCTAAAAAAAAGGTGAACTTTCATACTCCAAATTAAGCATTTAATTAGATCCAAACAAAAACATAATGGCAAAACAGAGAAAAATGGGAAAATGAAATAATTTTAATAAAAAGGATCTAGAAATTTACCATTTTTCTTAACGGGATTTGGGATACAACCTCAGAAATCCAAAGATGAAAATGTTGAAACGGCTTCCGGCTTTCGTATTTCAGGTTCTGTCCGTGAAACGAAAAATCGAGCGAGGTTTTGGGCTCTGTTTAGGTAATTTGGTTTCATTTAAAAGGTGGTCTAGACCGGCCATGCTCCTCACCAGTTTTAACTTTTTTAGGGTCCCCCAATCTTCTACAATTTCATATTACTACTTCATATTTGTATTTTATTTATGAATATTAGTAATATAAACTAATTTTACTTTTTAATATTAAATAAATTGAAAATTTAATCACTAAATAATTAATACAGAAATTGATATTAAAAAATTATTTGATAATTTAGTAAATATAAATGTTGCTTTATAAAACTAAATGATAATATTTAAAAATTATATACTGTTATAAAATAAAAGACAAAGAATATAGAACAAAGAACAAAGAGAATGAGAAAGCAAAAGAGATCAAAATTTATCTTGATCTTGATGGACATCCATTTAATAAGATATTCTTAACAGTCCCCCTTAGATGTCCATTGGTAGGTAATGTGTCTCGTTAAAACCTTATTAAGATAAAAATCTTGTGGGAAAAAAATTCCTAGGAAAGGAAAAAGAGTACAATATCTATAATACGCATAATATGTTGTCTCATTAAAAAGCTTACAAAAAAATCCAATGGGACAAAACCTTAGTTAAGGAAAAAAGAGTACAGCGCGAATTTACTCTTCCTCATAAAAAATCACATAATATCTCATATTATGCATATTCAATCTTGAATACTAGCTTTTCAAATTTTGGGGGAAATATATTTTGATCTCTTCAAGAGTATCAACAATAATCATTGGAAACTTTAATCATAATTATTGTATAAAAATATAAATAGGTACTTTGGATCATTTTATAATCCTCCTTCAACTGTTATTCACCCAGTCAAATTTATTACATATGTTCAAATTATTTCAATTCATATAAATGAACAATTTCCCGAGAATTTCAATATGTTTCTAACATTCTAAATCCTTCAAGGATTTTAATATAAACTTTACTATGTAATGATTCATAAAAGGTTGTAACAACAACCATTAGACGCATGTTAAATTTTTTATAAACTGTCAGTTTAATAATATAGCTAAAGGGTATTGCATCCACCATAAAATAATATTATATCTTTTCATAATTAATACCAGGACTTAGCAAAAAGCTTCATATTTTTATTTCGTTTTTGCAAAACTACTTCATTTGTACCCTCACTTGTTTTATACCTTTAGATATTTGGACTACTGGTCCAAAAACTCCACGAATTTAATTGTACTCGAATTGTATCTTTCTATTTTGAACAATATATTCCATATATTTATTCAAGATCCTCTTTTTGTTTCATTATTTCAACAATAACATTGCATGCAAAACCATTATTGACCACTTTTATTATCGGTTCCATATTTTCTCAAATTGATATAACTTATCGATATCTCTTATTTTTACTATTTTAATCTTCAATTTCAGGTACCTGAGTCTCTTCTGGAGTTTTAATTATTAGTTATTTCTTAGGTCTCTTCTAAAGTGCCCGCTTCCACTATATGACCATCTAGAAGTATTTTCATATTTGGAACCGGTCAATCTATTATTTATTCTAACTGATTGTCCTACTGGGACTTTTATTCAAAATATTAGATGGTATATACATCTAATAGTTAACTTGTAATAAAGTGAGTTATCCTTTTTGAACTTCTAGTTCAAATTACTCTCTATAAGGATCTAGCTAATGATAACTCATTACAAGTAGTGATTTCATTCAGTTATTATTTCTCTCCCCTAATATCGGGAAAACTATATCAAAATAGTAATAACAAATCATGTCATAATTAAATCTCCAAAACATTCAAAACATTAAACAATACTAGGAGACTTGTAATTAATATATATTCCCAACTTTCTTTGAGGATTCATTCATCTTTGTGCATTGTGGTGGAGCAATTGGAATATAAATGCACATACAAAAATTTAAAGATGAGAAATATTTAGATCTTGACTAAAAGCCAATTGTAATGAGGAGTATTTATAACGTATTAGTTTGATGCGTACAACACGTAAATCAACGTAATCTCATGTTGAAATAGGACGTTTAGTTCTCACAAGTAATGATTTAGATATTAATCAGATGCATTCAATCAATAATTTCTCTAAACCATTATGCACATAAATAACAAGTTTTTATGGAAGTTTTTCAAATTCAATCAATAAAAGATTGTGATATAAACTCACCAGCTTTAGTAATATGAATTGTCTTAATTGCATGATCTGAAATTAATTATTTAAACAATTAATCTTGCAAACAAGAAGTTGCAAGTTGGTAACACATATGTGATTATTTTGTAGATACATCTACCAAAATCATATAATATTAGAACCATCCACATGGTGGATGAATGTGCCTATATTCATTTTAGAAATGCAAGACATTAAATCTCAACTTTAGCTAGTGAGTTTCTAATAATCAATTTTTATTGAAAGCAAGCAGCAAGTGAGAATTCTTTAAATTAAAAAATCTTATGGTTCTTTAATTAATGTCCATATGAATTTCAATTAATTTTCGCATAATATATGATCCAAGATGGTTTAACTAGTCATGCCAAGTAGTAAATGCATTTGAATCAGTAAACTTCTGGTTTACTTTAACATTCATTTCAATTGTGTTAATAATGTCAATATAAATTGTGACAAATTGATAATCTTACTGTCATTCCTTTTACTTTGTATCTACATATAAGTACTATTGTGATATTTACTACTGGAAATGTCTAAATCAATATGAAATCTATAATGTTACTAAGTCAACAAAATATAATTTCTAAACAATTATATACAATATTTGCTTCAGGGAATATGTCAAAAAATTTGCATTGAGTCTTGATGATTTTATCAAGAGTAAGCAAATTAAACTCCAGTAGTAGATTTTGAATCCAATCAATATCTATTAATAGCAAACTTTGAGAGTGAATCTTATTTTCTAAGTGTACAACAGGTACATAACCAATGACTTTTGATACATAAGTTCTCATCAATAATATATTTCCACATAACCTCAATTGAGAACTTATTCTGAATACTGTAGAGTTATACTCACAATTTAAAAAAAAAACATGTAACTTCAAGTTCATCCAAACATAACGAGCTTTAGATAGAATTACCATATTTTATTGCTCATAAATAGATATTTCACGGTCAAATATTTTGTTTTCAACCCTTTTGGGGATAATGACAAAAGAATATCACAAATATAGTAACAGTCAATTCAATTTAATAACAAGAGTAATCAATAACTCAATCCTCTTTTGATTCATATGAAATATAATATTTTCTTCATTCACAATCTCAATATGAAATCCATTATGAATATCTTTAAAACCAATGGATTAGCCATTACAAGATATTAATATATTAGTTCTTTTGGAGCTTTCGACTAATTTTATACTACCAAATATTGAAATAATATTGGTTTTTATTTTCTTTTGTTGTTGCATTCACTTCGAGGAATGCAACAAATTTACTAGGATGAACTTATAAAAGTTCCAATAGATTTTTTATTTCATAATTACCATCGTAAACATGTATGGATTTCAAATCAAAATCTATCTATCCATGTTGTCATGATTAGTCTCCAATTATAATAATCACGATATAATAAATACATTATAGTAAAATATACATGAAGATCTTTAACATCATTGTCATAACTTTGCAATTATCACGAGTACTATTGCAAGTAGTAAAACAACTTTGTTTTCATAATAATATTTATAATCTAATAGTAAAAATCGTTTAATAAACAATCAAATTTTTTATGTACGATGCTTGAAAGTTATCTGATACACATTATACCAAATTTTAATATCACATATATGTTATAAAATCTTATGAAGCTTCTAATCAAATTTTTATAAATTTAATTTAAAAGACATAATACAATCATTCAACATTAGTAAGTTAATAAGACTCAATAGATCCTATTAAATTTCCTTTTAATCAAATATGGTAGGTTAATAAAACTTTCCGCCATAATTTTAATCAAATTACAAGAATATTTAATAACAAGAATTTAATAATAAAATATTTAAACATCTAAATATTATGCATACTATAATTTAATAAATGAATCTTAGTTTAAAAGAAATCTCAAAGTAATAATATTTTCCCATAAAATAAATTTACCAAAAAATCAATCAACAAAGGAAAAAAACATATTGCATAAAAGGGCAAAAAAAATTTAGAAATTTATGTGTAGGCTCTAATAATTACCCATAGTGCGCAAGCCTTAATTGAAATAGCAATATCTTTAGGAGGCAATCAACAACAGTAAATTTTGGGATATTTTGTGACTTATGGAGAAAAATAATTAAAATAGAATCGTGTTGATAACGTGTTATAAAATAAAAGACAAAGAATAAAGAATAAAGAACAAAGAACAACGAACAAAAAACAAAGAGAATGAGAGAGAAAAGAGAGCGTATTTTATTTAATCAATCGAAATATTTACAATGCTTCTTTAAAATCTCTATTTATAAGCATAAGAAGTATAAATGAAATAGAGATCTACTTCTAATTACTATTAGAATTTAAAGTACATCAAAACCTATCTTGATTTTGATGGATATCCACTTAATAAGATATTCATAACATGTATTCTTAGTTCTAATTTTATTAATATATTATTTTTGTTATGAATATCTTATTAAGTGGATGTCCATCATGATCAAGATAAAATTTTGATGCACTTTAAATTCTAATAGTTATTAGAATTAGATCTCTACTTCTTTTATACTTCTTATGCCTATAAATAAAGACTCTGATGAAGTATTGTAATAATCCCTTTTATCAATAAAGTACATTCTCTGTTGCTTTCATATTTTCTTTGTTCTCTATTCTCTCCATCTCTCTTTATTTTATAACATGTTATCAGCATGTTGGTTCTCTATTTTTTCAAAATTTTTCGAAGTCATCCCACAAATCAAATTCCTTTTTATCTTAAACTTCCACCCTTACAACTTCATCTTTAGGATGTTGAAAGATTCAATCTCAGAATGGATGCTCGTGATAATAGTCAAGGTGATGACGATGATGTTAAAGATCTTAAGATTTATTTTACTATGTTAAATTTATTATATCATATTTATTATAATTGGAGCATAATCATGACAAAATGAATGGATAGATTCCGATTTAAAATCCATGTATGTTTACAAAGGTGATTATGAAATAAAAAAATCAATAAAGGCGTTTAGAAGTCTGCCCTACCAAATTTGTTACATTTCCTGAAGTGAATGCAAACATAAAGAAAATAAAAGATATAATTATGGACCACCAAAAGTGAGAACATAGTAATAAATAAGAGAACAATGAGAGTTCCCAGGATAACTCTTAAAAGGGTAAATATAACTTATGTTATCAATGTTATATGAAATATTATTGGCCACAACGTATGCTTAAATATTTTGTTTCTATTAATATTCTTTGAGGGAGGATATGAAAATGTAATAATGAATTCTATTATTATAGATAAAAAATATTTATCTTATTTGGTATTGAAAAAAAAATATTATTCCAATATTTGATGCTACAAAATTAGTTGAAAGCTCTATAATAGCTAATATATCAATATCTAAAAAGCACAAAGTTTGTGATGGCTAATGCATTAGTTTTAAAATATATTCATAATGGACCTCATATTGAGATTGTGAATGAAAAAAATATTATATTTCATATGAATAAAAAAGGGGATTGGGTTACTAATTTATATTTATCTTTTAATCTTTGTGATATTCTTTCGTCATCATCCCTATTAAAAAGGTTGAAAGCAAAATATTTGATTGTGAAAAATTTACTTATAAGTAATAGAATATGATAATTCTATCTATCTAAAGCTTATTATGGTTGGATATACCTAAAGTTGTAAGTTTTTTAAAAAATTGTGAGTATAACTCTACAGTATTCAGAATAAATTCTTAATTAAAATTACGTGGTAAAATATTACTGATGAGAACTTGTAAGAGAGAAAACTTATGTATGAAAAGTCATTGGTTGTGTACCTGTTGTACACCTGAAGCGAATACTGTTATTAGGAAATTATATTTATTGACTTAGTGACATTATAAATTTCACATTGATTTAGACATTTCCAGTAGTAAATGTCATAATAGTACTTATATGTGGATACAAATTAAAATGAATGATAATAAAATTATCAATTTGTTACAATTTAGTACAATTGAAACACATTTTAAATTAAACTAGAAGTTTACTAATACAAATGCATTTACTACTTGGCGTGACCAGTTATACCATCATTGATCATATATGATACAAAAATTAATTGAGAATTCATAATGACATTCATTAAACAACCAGAAGATTCTTTAATTTAAAGAATTCTCATTTATTACTTATTCTCAATGAAAATTGATTTTTAGAAACTCACTAGCTAAAGTTGAGATTTAATGTCTTGCATTTCTGAAACAAATATGGGCCCATTCATCCACCATGTGGATGGTTTTGATATTATATGATTTTGATAGATGCATCTACAAAATAATCACATTTGTTATCAACTCGCAACTTGTCGTTTGCGAGATTGCTTGTTTAAATGATTAATTTCAGATTATACAATTAAAACAATTCATCTTGCTAATATTGGTGAGTTTACATCCCAAGTTTTTAATGATTATTGCATGTCAATTGGGATAAAAGTTGAACATCCTATAGCTCATATTAACACACAAAATGATTTAGCTGAATTTTTTATCAAATGCCTCCAACTAATAGCTAAATCATTACTTACAAGAACAAAACTTTCTATTTCAGCATGAAATTGTATTGATTTACATGTTGTACGTATCAAGCTGATGCGGTCGTTGAGAGCACCAAAAATATCTTATCCCTATAAAATAATAAAAATAATAGTATAAGAGAAGTAGGGTCAAATCCTCAGGGACCAAATTTGCACAATTGCTTGTTCCTTAGAATCTTGGTCAAAATTGTGCCCAAGAAAACCTGCGTACTTGGAAAAGAAATAAAAAAAATAGAATTAAAAGTTTTGATTTGGAAAAAAAATAAAAACAGAATTAAAAGTTTTGATTGGGATTTCAAAAATTAAAAATAATAGAAATAAATAAAGTTGAGGAAAAGGTGTTCTTATAGAGAGATTCCAGCCTCCGGTTGTCTCGATCCGCCTTGGGTTTTATCATCGGCTTTTAGGTGATCCTTCTCAAACAGAATAAGCTAGTTATTGTGGAAGAGGACGCCTACGACCACCAGCTCCAAGAATTTAGACTTACAATTTAGCGGAACCTGACTCTAGCCAACAATCACTTCTTTGGGATCATCTTATGCGAGATCATCACTTCTCAATGGCGAATCCCTCGCCATTTTGTCTCTTGGGCTCACCAACTTCTGACGCAGTAAGCTAACGAGCCGGCTGTGCAACCTTCCCAAAATATATAAAGCGGCCGCCTTTGCACATGTTGAAAAGATCACATTTTAAGGGATATGGACGGAAGTATCAGCCCCATAATGCGGAGAACCGATGGATATTCGTCGAGAAGGCTAAGTACGGATTCTAAGCCTCAAAAACCCTTTTTGGGGAATTTTGAAAACCTTCGACTAGATAAATTTAATGGCTCATGATTTTTGGGGAAAAACAAATAAATATAATGGGAATGAATTTTTTATTGAAAGAAAATATGGAAAGAACAAAAAGGCTAAACTTTATGAGGAGAGAGTGTTTACAGAAAAAAATAATCTGAAACTTATGTTACTTCATCCCCTATTTATAGTACTAGGAAAGATAGTTTAGTCTTACTTAAATTCCAAAAGATAAATACAAATAATTAAAGACAAATAAAGATAAATAAAAATAAATCCTAAAATTGAATCTAAATAATAATCCTTAATAATTATCCTAATATAATTGGAATTAAAATAGAGTCTTGTGATATAAAATCTCTTCTTTTGCACTTTAGCCCTTATGTCGTCCATGCTTGCATTTTTGGCATCACATTTTTCCCTATGTTGCATGTTGGCCCATTTTATCTTCAAATTTGCAATTTTTTCTCTTGAATTTCCTTTTGCCTCCAATATAGTCTCTGAAATATAAAAAACCATAAATAGCTCAAATTAGTAAGATCATACTCAAAATAAACATATAATTAATATATAAAAATATGTCATTTTAGAGTATTATCACAAGCCAATAAATTATAAATACTCCCAATTACAACTGATTTTTGGTCAAAAGCCAAATATTTCCCATCTTATAATTTTTGGATGTGCGGTATATGTTTCAACTGCTCCACCACAACACACAAAGATGGGTCATCATAAGAGATTAGGAATCTATATTTATATGAGTCTCCTTATAATATTTTTGAGCTATTAATTCGATATTTGGTTATGACATGAGTTGTCAATTTTCCCAACATTAGGGGGAGAGAATAAAAAGTTGGATTAATAAAGTACTTGAAATGAGCTATCAATGTCTAGGATCCTCATACAAAGCAATGTGAACCAGAAGTTCAACAAATTATTCATTTTACAAATCAACTTCCAAATTCATTAAATCTCATATACCAGTTGAAAATGCTCCAATACGAATTGATGTTCTAATAAGGCAAAATGTTAGTGCAAAAGAAAGTAATCCATGCTTGAAGCGTGGAAGACCGATTGGTTTCAAAGATAAAAATCCTTGTAAAAAAGGAGCAAATATTCAGGATAGTCATATAGTAGAGGCGGGGCTTCTTGAAGAGACCCATGACATAACTAATTGTAAAAATCAAGAAGAGATTCAAGTACCTAAAAGTGAAAATGGAAATGATGAAAATAAAGAGATCCTGATAAGTTATGTCAATACGAGAAAAAGATGGAACCAAAAAAAATATAGTTGTCAACAATAAATTTGTTTATAATTTTCCTATTGAAATAACAAAATAAAATGAGGATCTTGAGCGTAAATCTACTAAGAAAAGTAAAAATAGAAAAGATTGGCCAAAATAGAAAGATGCAATTCAAACAAAATTAAATTCACTTTCTAAACGTGAAGTTTTTGGACTTGTAGTCCAAACAACTAAAGGTGTAAAGCCGGTAGGATATAAATGGGTATTTGTACGAAAACGAAATGAAATTGATGAAGTCGTAAGATATAAAGCTTGCTTTGTAGCACAAGGATTTTCGCAAATGCCCGACATTGATTATGAAGAGACATATTCTCCTACGGTGGGTGCAATCACGTTTAGACATCTTATTAGTCTGGTAGTACGTGAAAAACTTGAAATGCATCTAATGAATGTTGTTACATCTTATTTATATAGTACACTTGATAGTGAAATTTATACGAAAATCCTTGAAGGATTTAAAATCCCAAAAAGATATATAATTTCTTGAGGAAATTACTCGATCAGATTAAAGAAAAGTTTATATGGAAGTGGTACAATCGTCTTAGTGAATATTTGTTAAAAGAAGGCTACAAAAACGATCCAATTTGTCCATGTGTCTTTATAAAAAGGTTTGGATAAGATTTTGTGATAATTTTTGTTTATGTTGATAATCTAAATATTATTGGAACTCCCGAAGAGCTTTAAAATACAATAAATTGTTTAAAGAAAGATATTGAGAACAAAGATCTTGGAAAAATAAAGTTTTATCTTGGCTTACAAATCGAACATTTAAAAGATGAAATTTATGTTCATTAATAAACTTATATGGACAAGATATTAAATTTTTTTATATGGATAAAGTACACCCATTAAGTACTGCTATGGTTGTACGATTGTTAGATGTGAATAAAGATCAATTTTGTCCTTGCGAGAATAATGAAGAGTTTCTTGGTCTTGAAGTACCATATCTAAGTGCCATAGGGGCATTGATGTATCTTGTAAACAACATAAGACCTGATATAGCTTTCACTGTAAACTTGTTAACAAGATTTAGTTCTTCTCCAACACGTAGACATTGGAATAGAATTAAATATGTATTTAGATATTTCAGAGGGACCATTGATATGGGGTTATTTTATTCAAATGATTCAAAATCCTTATTAGTTGGCTATGTTGATGCTGGATACTTATCAGATCCACATAAAGGTCAATCTCAAACAAGATATTTATTTACATGTGGGGAAACTGCCATATCATGGCGTTCAACAAAGCAAACATTAGCTACTGCTTCTTCATATCATGCAGAAATAATTGCAATGCATGAGTTAAGTTGAGAGTGTGTTTGGCTAAAATTATTGACCCAATATATCCAAAAGATATGTAATTTACCTTTATAGAAAAAGATGCCAACTATCTTATATGAAGATAATGCAGTATGTATAACTCAATTGAAGGGTGATTATATTAAAGGTGATAGAATGAAACATATTTCTCCAAAATTATTCTTCACCCATGATCTTGAGAAAAGAGGTGATATAAATGTTCAACAAATTCGTTCTAGTGAAAATTTAACAGATCTTTTTACTAAGGTATTACCAACTTCAACATTTGAAAGACTACTACATAAGATTGGAATGCTTTAACTAAAAGATATAATGTAATGTTGCCATTAGGGGGAGTCTAAAAACAAATTGTACTCTTTTCCTTTAACCAAGGTTTTGTCCCATTGGTTTTTCAGGGTAAAGGTTTTTAACAAGGCAGCTTGTAATAGAAGATTGTATACTCTTTTTCTGTAACACCCCGAACCCGAGACTGACACCGGAGTCGGACACGAGATGTTAACAGACTTTGAAAAAAAATTTTCCAGACACTGCCCAGTCTGAGTACTAGTCGCTTCAAAAATCATATCTTGAGTTTCACAACTCGAAAATCAGTTTTGTGATTTTTCCCTGAAACTAGACTCATGTCCCCACCTATGTATTTTTTTCTAGAATTTTTGGTCGGGCCAATTAGTACAGTTTATTAGTCAAAGTCTCCCATGTTACAGGAGTCGACTACACTGACCTTTTCCCATTACGACTTGGATATCTCTCTGCACAGAGCTTCAATACTGATGCCGTTTGTTTCTATGGAAACTAGACTCAGAGAGGAATCCATACATATATGGTATGACCCCTAATTATCTCTGGTCAATTTATAGTGAATTTCCAAAGTCGGAACAGGGAATCCAGAAACTGTTCTGGCCCTGTTCCACAAGAACCCGAATATCTCTTACTGTACTGTTCCTATGATTGTTTCGTTACTTCCATATGAAAGTAGATTCATCAAGGTTCGATTACATAATTTATTCACTATTTAATTCCACTCCTACGAATTCTTGTGATTTTTCCAATCCACACCACTGCTGCTATCAGCTTCTGTTTTCAAAGTAAACCTTACCTAATTTGGGGTTTCATGGACCAACTAGGGCCTTGTCATACATAAGCCCACATATGATCATACTTAGCCATTCCAGTGGCTGATCATTTGCTCAACACTTCCATTCCAACTATAGTTACATCATGAAACCATCTATACATTCATAAACACGAATGGTCTAATGCCATACCCCACTTCTACAAGCCATTTTCGCATGGCTGTACACTTATACATTTCATAAAGTACTCGAAAGACAACAATGGGTAGTCCTATACATGCCATATCAAAATCCAACCAAAATAGTACCCAAAAGAGCCTTTGATAGTGTGGGCGACTTCGACTTCAAGATCCCGAGTCCGATAGCTGGAGAACCAAAAATCTATAAAACAGAGGAGCAATGTAACGAGTAAGCAATTTATGCTTAGTAAGTTTGAGCAAGGAATTCCAGCATAAACAAAGAATATCACACATTTAGCTAAACGGAATATTTCATAATACGCAATTTATCGATATTAAACTTGCTTCACAACATTAACAACCCTTATGCACATACACAATAGACTAACTTAGCCGAAGGCCGATAGCTCGTTTATCAACTGAGCGAACATTTATTTGTAAGGGCTCGATTAAATTCAACACATACGTAACATATCCCCATATTGGGATGTTTTTCGAGTATTCGCTGGAATTTTACAGCAAGCTCATTCATTACCAAATCACGTACCTTCGGGATTTAACCGGATATAGCTCCTCGTTCAAATGCCTTCGGGACATAGCCCGGATTTAGTAACTCACACAATGCCTTCGGGACATAACCCGGATTTAACAATTTGCACGAATGCCTTCGGGACTTAACCCGGATTTAACAACTCGCACGAATGCCTTCGGGACTTAACCCGGATTTAACAACTCGCACGAATGCCTTCGGGACTTAACCCGGATTTAGTATCTCGCACAAAGGCCTTCGGATCTTAATCCGGATATATTCACTTAGCACAAAGCCTTCGGGACTTAGCCCGGACAGCATTCAATTAATCATGCACATTCACATTTCATTTTCATTTGCGAAACTCAAACACAAGACACATATCGTCCTTGCACATTCGGCTCAATAGCCACACATAGAGCATGATTTAATCACATTGTAATTTAAGCTCTCTTACTCAAGAACTTACCTCGGGTGTTGTCGAACGATTCCGCTAGCTATTCAACCACTTTTTCCTTCCCTTTATCGGTTTTATTTCCCCTTTGCTCTTGAGCTTAATCAAACAAATAAATTGATTTCATCATTTAGGCATCAAAAGATGAACACAAGGCACTTAGCCCATATTTATACATTAGACATTAAAGTCTCATACATGCAAAAATCATGCATCAACACAACATATTAGCTAATTTCTTTCCCCTTGGCCGAATATGCATGTCCATTTTTGGGGTCGATTTCAACACTTAATACACACATATACACACTAGTAAAGCATCCTCCCCTTTTCATCAATTTAACACATGCATTGCTCATTAACATGCAAAGTTACATTCGGCCTTAGCACACATCTTGCTAGCCGATTCTTCTCCATTTAGCAACCAATGCACATATGTGCTCACACAAAAATGCTAAAAAGGAGGTTCAAGAATCATCAAGCCATCATCACATGCATCATTAACAAGCTTCATATTTTGCATGCAATGGCATTAACACAACCTCCACCTAGGCCGAATCTTAACTCATCCTCATGCCTCATCACCACAACATCAAACATCAACCAAGAATGATGCATCCATGGTCAAGTGCCATTTCCATCACATAGCAAGATTTAGACCATGGGTTAGGTAGAACTCAAGCTAACAACTAAAACATGCATGCCTCTCATGGAACATCATCAAACATACCTTAGCCTAGCTACATGCATGGCCGAATCTCTTCACCTTTCTTCTTCTTTCCTCCTTAAAATTTTTGGCCAAGGATGAACCAAAGGATGAGAAAATTTTTTCTTTGTTTTTCTTTCTAGTTTTGGCAAGCATGAAGATGAGAAAAGGATGAACAAAATTCCCCCTTTCTCTTCTTTAGCTCACGGCAATGGGGGGACAAACACTACACACACATTTTTTTTTCTTTTGTTTTCCATTTCTTTATTACCCATACTCCTTATTTTATTCTTCCATTAACAAAACATGTTTCATGACATGTTTTGCCCATCATTCCTTGTCATGGCCGGCCACTACTCATTAGGGGGGGGAAATTTGACATGCAAGTCCCCCCTTTGTCCACATGCACTAATAGGTCCTCACACATTGACCTATCACATTTTTGAATTTTCTCACATAAGTCCTATTGACTAAATTCACATGCAATCAACCAAATCGAAGCTTGAAATTTTCACACATTCATAATTACATATTCTACACAATAAGTATCACATTCAAACATTTCGGTGACTCGGTTTAGCGGTCCCGAAACCACTTCCCGACTAGGGTCAACTTTGGGCTGTCACAACTCTCCCCCACTTAAGAAATTTTCGTCCCCGAAAATCTTACCGGTAAATAGGTTTGGGTATCGTTCTTTCATCGAGCTCTCGGTCTCCCAAGTAGCTTCCTCGATCCCGTGTTTGAGCCATAACACCTTTACTAGCGGAACTCTTTTGTTTCGCAACTCCTTCACTTCACGAGCTAGGATACGCATCGGTTCTTCTTCATAGCTCATGTCGACTTGAATTTCAACCTCCGATGAGCTAATTATGTGCGATGGATCAGATCGATAGCGTCGAAGCATCGAAACATGAAAGACGTCATGAATCTTTTCAAGCTCCGGGGGCAAAATCAATCTATACGCAACCGGACCAACTCGTTCGGAGATTTCGTACGGCCCAATGAATCTTGGGCTCAACTTGCCCTTACGGCCGAACCTGAGTATCTTTTTCCAAGGTGAAACCTTAAGGAACACTTTGTCTCCCACCTGATACTCGATGTCTTTTCGTTTCAAATCTGCGTACGATTTCTGACGATCCGTGGCTACCTTCAGACTTTCACGGATTACCTTTACTTTCTGTTCAGCATCTCTAATCAAATCAACTCCGAAAATTTTGCTTTCACCGAGCTCGGTCCAAAACAATGGTGTACGGCATTTACGACCGTACAAAGCCTCGTAAGGTGCCATCTTAATACTTGATTGAAAACTATTGTTGTAAGCGAATTCAACCAAAGGTAAATACCGTTCCCATGAACTACTGAACTCGAGGATGCAACATCTCAACATATCCTCAAGTATCTGAATTATCCTCTCGGATTGACCATCGGTTTGGGGGTGAAAAGCAGTGCTAAAATGCAGCTTGGTACCCAGAGCTTCTTGCAATTTCTTCCAAAATCGTGAGGTGAATCTCGGATCTCTATCCGACACGATAGAAACAGGTACCCCGTGTAATCTCACAATTTGATAAACGTACAATTCAGCTAGTTTATCCAATGAAAAATCCGTACGTACGGGGATGAAATGAGCCGACTTAGTCAGTCTATCAACAATAACCCATATCGCATCCTTCTTACTTGCTGACAAAGGCAGTCCGGACACAAAGTCCATTGTGACTCGATCCCATTTCCACTCGGGTATCATGATCGGCTGGAGTAATCCTGAAGGCACTTGATGTTCCGCTTTCACTTGTTGACATATTAAACATCTCGAAACAAAGTCAGAGATGTCCCGTTTCATACCATGCCACCAAAATTGATGTTTCAAATCGTTGTACATTTTCGTACTCCCCGGGTGAATTGACATTCGGCTACAATGGGCTTCGTTCAGAATCATCGAAATGAGTTCCGAATTCCTTGGAACACACAAACGATTTCTGAACCTCAAACAATCATCATCATCAATTTGAAACTCCGATTCCTCGTTCGGAAAACACTTAGCCCGTTTTGCAACCAATTCATCATCGACTTTCTGAGCTTCACGAATTTGGTGAGTCAATAATGGTTTAGCTTTTAATTCAGCTACTAACACACTGTCTGGTAGAACAGACAAATGCACGTTCATCGCTCGTAAGGCAAACAATGACTTCCGGCTTAAGGCGTCCGCAACCACGTTAGCCTTTCCCGGGTGGTAATCAATGACAAGCTCGTAATCTTTCAACAACTCAAGCCAACGTCTTTGTCGCAGATTCAAGTCTCGTTGAGTCATCAAATATTTGAGACTTTTGTGATCCGAAAATACATGGCACTTCTCACCAAACAGATAATGTCGCCATATTTTTAAAGCAAACACGATGGCAGCTAGTTCGAGATCATGGGTCGGATAATTCCTCTCGTGAGGCTTCAATTGTCTCGACGCATAGGCCACGACTCGACCTTCTTGCATCAATACGCAACCCAACCCAAGTAGGGATGCGTCACTATAAATGACAAACTCTTTACCTGATTCGGGTTGCACCAAAATTGGAGCTTCAGTCAAATGAGTTTTCAGTTGGTTGAAACTTTTCTGACATTTCTCCGTCCACTCGAACTTAACATCCTTTTGAAGTAGCTTCGTCATTGGTGTGGCTATCATCGAGAAACCTTTCACAAATCGTCGGTAATAACCGGCGAGCCCCAAAAAGCTCCGAACTTCAGTAATATTTCTCGGAGGTTTCCAGTCAAGTATGGCTGAAATTTTGTTTGGGTCAACTCGAATACCCGACGCGGATACCACATGACCCAAGAAGCTAACCTCTCTTAACCAGAACTCACACTTACTGAACTTAGCATATAACTGCTTATCCCGCAAAATTTGCAGCACTAGCCTCAGATGCTCAGCATGCTCGGTCTCATCTCTTGAATAGACCAAAATGTCATCAATGAACACAACTACGAACTGATCCAAATACGGTCTGAAGATCCGATTCATCAAATCCATAAATACCGCAGGGGCATTAGTGAGCCCAAACGGCATCACTAAGAATTCGTAGTGACCATATCTCGTTCTGAAGGCAGTTTTGGGAATATTTGGATCTCGAATTCGCAATTGATAATAGCCCGATCTCAAATCTATTTTTGAGAACACTGAGGCTCCCTTCAGTTGGTCGAACAAATCATCGATGCGCGGCAACGGATATTTGTTCTTTATCGTCACTTTATTCAGCTGACGATAGTCAATGCACAACCTCATGGTTCCGTCCTTCTTTTTCACGAACAATACTGGTGCACCCCAAGGTGAGAAACTTGGTCGAGCGAAACCTCTATCCGTCAGTTCTTGCAACTGAGCCTTCAACTCCTTTAACTCAGTTGGTGCCATACGATACGGAGCTATCGAAATCGGCGTAGTCCCAGGTACAAGCTCAATACCAAACTCTACCTCCCGAACAGGTGGTAAACCCGGTAATTCTTCCGGAAAAACATCCAGGTATTCACAAACCACCGACACAGATTCGGGTCTCTTTTCTAATTCTTTGTCACCAAGTACATACGCAAGGTATGCTTCGCACCCTTTTCTTACATATTTCTGTGCCAACATTGCTGATATTACAGCTGGCATCCCCTCCAAGTCCGCAGACTCAATTCGGACTACTTCGTTATTTGCGCATCTCAAATCAATAGTCTTGCTCTTGCAATTCACAATCGCATCATGCGCGGTCAACCAATCCAAACCAAGGATAACATCAAATTCATCAAACGGCAAAAGCATCAAGTTCGCCGGGAAACAGGAACCTCGAATTTCCAGGGGACATTTCTTGCACACTTTGTCGACAAGCACGTAACGACCCAAGGGATTTGACACCCGAATTACGAACTCAGTAGACTCAATAGGTAAAGTCTTACTGGAGGCTAAGGTTTCACATATGTAAGAATGAGTAGAACCGGGGTCAATCAAAGCAATTACATTAGTATCAAAGAGAGTGAATGTACCGGTAATAACATCAGGCGAAGAAGCATCCTCGCGGGCACGTATAGCATAAGCTCTAGCAGGCGCACGGGCTTCGGATCTGGTTATACCATCTCTAGATCCTCTCTGACCACCACCAGCATTGCCCATATTCCAGATGGTCTACCTCGAGCAGTGGTAGCACCCGGTCTCCCACTCTGATTTGCATTCTGTCCCGACAACCTCGGGCAATCTTTAATGAAGTGGTCCACTGATCCGCATTTATAACAGGAGCGGTCAGGAAATCTACAACTCCCCGAATGCCATTTACCGCAATATCGGCATTTCGTCCTGTCTCGACGTTCATTCCCAACACTGGCGACCGAAGTGCCTCGTGTACCCACAGGGGGTCGATCACGATCTCGTCCAAAAAGGCCCGAAGTGCCTCTAAACTGGCCCGCATCATCTCGAAATCTCTTCGATGTCTGTTGAAGAGACCTTCCCGAGGACCTTTTACGAAACTCTCCAGTTCCCTCATCAACTCTTTGCTTTTCTTTTCTAAGCTCTTCGGCTTTACAAGCTCGTTCAACAAGTACCACGAACTCTCGTATTTCAAGAACGCCAACGAACATTTTTATATCTTCATTCAGCCCATCCTCGAAGCGTTTACACATAATAGCTTCGGACGAAACACATTCCCGAGCGTATTTGCTAAGTCTAACAAATTTTCGCTCGTAATCAGTAACCGACATGGAGCCTTGCTTAAGCTCAAGAAATTCCTTCCGTTTTTGATCAACAAATCTCTGACTGATATACTTTTTCCGAAACTCAGTTTGGAAAAACTCCCAAGTTACTTGCTCTCGGGGCACAATAGAAGTCAGAGTACTCCACCAATAGTAGGCAGAATCACGTAGCAAGGAGATAGCACACTTTAGGCATTCATCGGGTGTACAAGATAGCTCATCGAGTACCCGGATAGTGTTGTCCAGCCAAAATTCAGCTTGCTCGGCATCATCGCTATCCATAGCCTTAAATTCAGTAGCCCCATGTTTTCGGATTCTGTCAACTGGGGGCTTATTTGACCTTATTTGGTCCGTTACCGGTGGTATTGTAGGTGCGGGGGTAGTATTTGTCGGGAATGGAGGTTGTGGAACAGCCATATTAGTTCGAATGTATTGGTTAAACCAATCATTCATCACGCTATAGAATGCTTGTCTAGCTTCATCATTCTGATTACTAGCATTAGGTTGAGAGTTTGCCGGCACTGTCCCTTGTGCGGGAGCAGGCGCTACACTCTCAAGATCATCAGCTACCTCTCGGTCACGATCGGGATCCATTACTATAAATAAACACATTTACGATGGTCAGAAATCACCACACTATCAAGTAATCACATAAAATGGCATGTATAGCAAGACCCAAAACATTACGGTAGTCCTAGAATCGACTAAACCGTAGCTCTGATACCAATAAATGTAACACCCCGAACCCGAGACTGACACCGGAGTCGGACACGAGATGTTAACAGACTTTGAAAAAAAATTTTCCAGACACTGCCCAGTCAGAGTACTAGTCGCTTCAAAAATCATATCTTGAGTTTCACAACTCGAAAATCAGTTTTGTGATTTTTCCCTGAAACTAGACTCATGTCCCCACCTATGTATTTTTTTCTAGAATTTTTGGTCGGGCCAATTAGTACAGTTTATTAGTTAAAGTCTCCCATGTTACAGGAGTCGACTACACTGACCTTTTCCCATTACGACTTGGATATCTCTCTGCACAGAGCTTCAATACTGATGCCGTTTGTTTCTATGGAAACTAGACTCAGAGAGGAATCCATAAATATATGGTATGACCCCTAATTATCTCTGGTCAATTTATAGTGAATTTCCAAAGTCGGAACAGGGAATCCAGAAACTGTTCTGGCCCTGTTCCACAAGAACCCGAATATCTCTTACTGTACTGTTCCTATGATTGTTTCGTTACTTCCATATGAAAGTAGATTCATCAAGGTTCGATTACATAATTTATTCACTATTTAATTTCACTCCTACGAATTCTTGTGATTTTTCCAATCCACACCACTGCTGCTATCAGCTTCTGTTTTCAAAGTAAACCCTACCTAATTTGGGGTTTCATGGACCAACTAGGGCCTTGTCATACATAAGCCCACATATGATCATACTTAGCCATTCCAGTGGCTGATCATTTGCTCAACACTTCCATTCCAACTATAGTTACATCATGAAACCATCTATACATTCATAAACACGAATGGTCTAATGCCATACCCCACTTCTACAAGCCATTTTCGCATGGCTGTACACTTATACATTTCATAAAGTACTCGAAAGACAACAATGGGTAGTCCTATACATGCCATATCAAAATCCAACCAAAATAGTACCCAAAAGAGCCTTTGATAGTGTGGGCGACTTCGACTTCAAGATCCCGAGTCCGATAGCTGGAGAACCAAAAATCTATAAAACAGAGGAGCAATGTAACGAGTAAGCAATTTATGCTTAGTAAGTTTGAGCAAGGAATTCCAGCATAAACAAAGAATATCACACATTTAGCTAAACGGAATATTTCATAATACGCAATTTATCGATATTAAACTTGCTTCACAACATTAACAACCCTTATGCACATACACAATAGACTAACTTAGCCGAAGGCCGATAGCTCGTTTATCAACTGAGCGAACATTTATTTGTAAGGGCTCGATTAAATTCAACACATACGTAACATATCCCCATATTGGGATGTTTTTCGAGTATTCGCTGGAATTTTACAGCAAGCTCATTCATTACCAAATCACGTACCTTCGGGATTTAACCGGATATAGCTCCTCGTTCAAATGCCTTCGGGACATAGCCCGGATTTAGTAACTCACACAATGCCTTCGGGACATAACCCGGATTTAACAATTTGCACGAATGCCTTCGGGACTTAACCCGGATTTAACAACTCGTACGAATGCCTTCGGGACTTAACCCGGATTTAACAACTCGCACGAATGCCTTCGGGACTTAACCCGGATTTAGTATCTCGCACAAAGGCCTTCGGATCTTAATCCGGATATATTCACTTAGCACAAAGCCTTCGGGACTTAGCCCGGACAGCATTCAATTAATCATGCACATTCACATTTCATTTTCATTTGCGAAACTCAAACACAAGACACATATCGTCCTTGCACATTCGGCTCAATAGCCACACATAGAGCATGATTTAATCACATTGTAATTTAAGCTCTCTTACTCAAGAACTTACCTCGGGTGTTGTCGAACGATTCCGCTAGCTATTCAACCACTTTTTCCTTCCCTTTATCGGTTTTATTTCCCCTTTGCTCTTGAGCTTAATCAAACAAATAAATTGATTTCATCATTTAGGCATCAAAAGATGAACACAAGGCACTTAGCCCATATTTATACATTAGACATTAAAGTCTCATACATGCAAAAATCATGCATCAACACAACATATTAGCTAATTTCTTTCCCCTTGGCCGAATATGCATGTCCATTTTTGGGGTCGATTTCAACACTTAATACACACATATACACACTAGTAAAGCATCCTCCCCCTTTTCATCAATTTAACACATGCATTGCTCATTAACATGCAAAGTTACATTCGGCCTTAGCACACATCTTGCTAGCCGATTCTTCTCCATTTAGCAACCAATGCACATATGTGCTCACACAAAAATGCTAAAAAGGAGGTTCAAGAATCATCAAGCCATCATCACATGCATCATTAACAAGCTTCATATTTTGCATGCAATGGCATTAACACAACCTCCACCTAGGCCGAATCTTAACTCATCCTCATGCCTCATCACCACAACATCAAACATCAACCAAGAATGATGCATCCATGGTCAAGTGCCATTTCCATCACATAGCAAGATTTAGACCATGGGTTAGGTAGAACTCAAGCTAACAACTAAAACATGCATGCCTCTCATGGAACATCATCAAACATACCTTAGCCTAGCTACATGCATGGCCGAATCTCTTCACCTTTCTTCTTCTTTCCTCCTTAAAATTTTTGGCCAAGGATGAACCAAAGGATGAGAAAATTTTTTCTTTGTTTTTCTTTCTAGTTTTGGCAAGCATGAAGATGAGAAAAGGATGAACAAAATTCCCCCTTTCTCTTCTTTAGCTCACGGCAATGGGGGGGACAAACACTACACACACATTTTTTTTTCTTTTGTTTTCCATTTCTTTATTACCCATACTCCTTATTTTATTCTTCCATTAACAAAACATGTTTCATGACATGTTTTGCCCATCATTCCTTGTCATGGCCGGCCACTACTCATTAGGGGGGGGAAATTTGACATGCAAGTCCCCCCCTTTGTCCACATGCACTAATAGGTCCTCACACATTGACCTATCACATTTTTGAATTTTCTCACATAAGTCCTATTGACTAAATTCACATGCAATCAACCAAATCGAAGCTTGAAATTTTCACACATTCATAATTACATATTCTACACAATAAGTATCACATTCAAACATTTCGGTGACTCGGTTTAGCGGTCCCGAAACCACTTCCCGACTAGGGTCAACTTTGGGCTGTCACATTTTCCTTTATTAAGTTTTTTATCCCACATGGTTTTTTCTAATAAGGTTTTGATGAGGCACATTATCTACCAGTGGACTTTCAAGGGGGAGTGTTATGAATATCTTATTAAGAGGATGTCCGTCATGACCAATATAAAGTTTTAATGCACTTTAAATTCTAATAGTTATTAGAATTAGATCTCTACTTCTTTTATATTTTTTATGCCTATAAATAGACTCTGATGAAGTTTTTATCAATAAAGTACATTCTCTATTGCTTTCATATTTTCTTTATTCTTTATTCTCTCCATCTCTCTTTATTTTATAACAATTTTTAATAGTTTTAGATAAAAAATAAATATGATAATTTAAATATCTCTTTTTAAAAAAAAATAATTTATTTTAATTTTTTAATAATATAAAAAACTTTTTTATTGCAAAGTTTATATAAAATAAATTATAAGATATCAAATTGGAGTCATTTTTTATTGTTTAAAGATAGGCAAAATATTAAATTCAAAGTAAATAAGTTAATTATAAGTATTGATTATGAGAGCAAAGTTGGACATAAATTCATTTGGGTCTACTCATAATAATTACAAATTTCATGAATTGAAACTAAACTTGAAGATTTTTAAGAATGTTTGTCAACCACAAACAATAAACTAAATCTCACCCAGAAAAAAGTAACCCTTTCATAATTAATAATCATAAAACCTAGGAAGAAAAAGATAATCACAACCACACTACAAGAACTTCAAGTTGAAATAACCCTTCCATGTTTATTCAATCTAACTTTTGTTGCACTCTTCACCAAGCCACTTGCCTTCCATTGCTTGGTGCATGCTGATTCTTTCTAGCCTCACTTATGTCCACTTTAGGAGGCTCTGAATGTCTCCTACTACTGGCTGGGGATGCTGGGAACAAAAGCCGTTTCTTTGCAGACCCTGCCACTCTCCTATCTGGTGTGCCACTTCCTAAGGGGCTTGGTATGTGGGACCTGGCCTTTGTGGACTGTGTTGGTGCCATATAACTTGGAACTGCAGGTGAGCTTGTAAGGCTCTCATCGTCTCTCATTGAGGACCCTGCAATGCTATGTCTCCTATAACGATCAGACCGGGTACTGAGTATGCTCCTTGAGTCTTCATACCCTCCCCATTGACTTCCTCTCGGACTTGGCAGTCTTGTTTTACCAGAAACCGATGAAATCGAAGGTGCCTTTGAAGGTGGAGTCGATGGAGACTGGCGGCTAGGAACTCGACTTGACTTCTGAGGTGTTGGAGATGGTTTGTTATCATTGTTAAGATCTCTTCGAGAATAAGCTCTGCTGATTTCACTTATAGATATCGAACAAGCACCCATACTCTTGACTGAGCCACGGTCATTGTTATCAGTTGTGCTTTGGACTTCCCATGGTCGGGCTGCCATCCATCGCTCTAACCAACTCCAACCCCAGTGTGAATTACTCGGATCCATAAATGTTTGATTCACTGATCTAGAACAGTTCTTCCACGATCGCTGTTAAAGGAAAAGAAAAAGAAGGGTCATTTAACTCTTATCAAATTTAGATTCATGATTCTACATTTGGATTGTAAATATGAAAAGCATTACACAGTTATTTACATTCTTGCAAACAAAAAGTCAATAGAACCTGATACCTGGTGACAGTATGCATAAGCCAATGCTCTTTCCCTTTTCATAGTAGCTCCTTGCTTATTTTGTTGTCTTGCTTCGATCTGCTCCTTCGACTGTGTACTATCGTTCCAGTCTTCTCTCATCTTCAAATTACATGTTTAAACAACAAATCCGTAGATTCAACAGCGTTCATATACATTCTGCTTAAATAGTAGAAACAGTAGGACTTATAAGTAAAATGCTTCTGAAATCAGCCTTAAAAGGTTTTCCACAAAGTCCAAATGTTGGGAAAGGTAGTCTTTCAGTATGAGACAGGTCTCATACGTAATACCAACTTCATTGTTTTCCGGAAGGTCGGATCTTTCACTAAAGGAGTTTTGAAGGTAGTGGAAAATACACCAAAACCGATCATCAAATGGAAGAAAATTACTTCAAAGAAAAACATGAGGGCTCAACTCTCTAGAAATTCAGTCTTTGTATGCAAAACTCTAGAGGACAGATTGTGTTATGAGTTTGGTAAAAGGTACAGTAAAGTCCAAATAGGGTCAAGATCCATAAAAAAATGGTCCAAGGAAAGCCGAAAAGTTGAAGAAGATTTAGGAAATCATGAGCTCAAAGCATAAAATGTGCTAAAATCGAGGCACTTACGGGAGCTCTCAACTTCTCGAGCTCTTTCTGGCATTTCTGTTGAAGCTGGCGCTGAAGAGCCTGGTTCTCTTCTGACATTCTAATCCTCCTTGCAGAAATCTCAGACTGCAGACGAGCTAGAGTCTGCATGCATCTTAACGTTGTAGTTGCTTGGCGTTTGACGGATTGCCCTCTGATCAACGATTTCAACCTTACCAACCCTCTCAAAGCTCGCAGTGCCCTCCTAGCCTGAGAACTCAAATGCCATAACTCATAGCATGAATATGATTAATCGCTCAGAAAACAAATGATTCAGGAGAAATTATGATTATGCTACACATCACCAACACTCAAGAACACCTTTCCTAATCATCATCAACATAATTAGCCACAAGTAATCATCAAGAAAGGCCGATACGAACAAAATGTCCAACGATCATTTCAAAATCAATAACAACTTTCAATTCAAGCAATAGCACCGACCGACATGGACGACAACAATGGAAAATCCAGTTAAAGTTCATACGTATATGTTTACATAAAGAACAGGCGAACACAATGTATTTTCGGATCCTTCAAAAATGTTTGAATTCATTAAGTAATAAATAAGAACATAAAACATCAAAATTAAGCAAAAAAGAAAAGAAAAGTAATGATATATATATACCAAATATCCACGAAATGCTGTTTGAATCCTGATAGCAGCTATTTCCTCCTTTGACTTCCCCAGATGGCGCGGCTGAGAAGTGAGACGGACAACTTCAGCAGCCGCCTGAGCAGCTGCCACCGCTGCCTCGGCCGCCACAGCGGTGGCAAGAGCCACAGAGTAGGCATGTTTGCTTTGTTCGTTTTCAGCTTCTTTTAGCTTTGCATCTTCAGTTATCACTTCAGTTTCTTCAGGCACAGACACAGGGCTCAAATCTTTGCTTTTTCCGAACCATTTTTTCTTTGGCTTTGGAGTTTGGTGCTGAAATTAATTAAAAACAACAAATCTAAGAAAACCCAAACCGAAAAAAGAAATCCATTAAATTATGAATTAAATCATTGAAACCTGAGATTTCTTGGATTCAGGGCTCAAAGCTTTCTTCACAATAGAAAGCCAGCCACCTTTTTTTCCCATCTGTAAATAATTCCTGTTCTTCAAGAACATGAAATTCAATGAGAATTAATATTTATAAAAGAAAAATGAATTCAATCTGAGAAATGAAGAACAACCCAGATTCCAGAAATAGAAGATCTTCACTAAAAGCAAAAAAAAAAAAATCATATCAAAGTTTCCAAATTTGAACATTTTTATTAAGACAAAAACTCAATAAATACGTTCAAAATGAAAACAAAAATGAACCCAGGAAACTACTGAAAATTTACAATACCTTGGTACATAGAAAAATTCTCACAGATCTCAGTTAAAAGATTGATAAGTCACATTCTATCTCTTAGTTGTTCTTATTGTGTATTAAAACAAAAATGCAGTAATTAAAAATCAAAGAGAGAGAAGTGGATCTAGGCAAAAAAAAAATGCTTGAAAGAGAGCAAAAATGGCGGAAAATAATAATAAAAGAACAGGTTGGCATTTGCAGAGGATAACTAAGAAAAGTTGGGACCCAGAAAGTCCCATAGACCACTTTAAAATAAATTAACCAAAACAAGCAACAAAACATAACTGCTGCGGCAACACCAAGCAAGTACACTACAAAAAGTTGTCTTACTATTATTATTGTTATTATTAGCGTTACTCGTCAAATTCCTTTTAACTTTTTTAGTCATTCCATTATTCCAAAATTCTTTAGTCATCCGTTTTTACCGACACAAATATAATTTCACAGTTTTTAAAATTTAACTGTTAATATTTATACATTAAATTAATTTAATCTTAATTTAAAAAAATATTCTTAATATTTACACATTTTATAATTATTTTTTTTGTAATTTTATTTTTATTTGAGACATTTATGGTTAATTTTAAAAGAACGAAAAGAAGATGAAAACTATTATATTGAATTTGGTGTTTTTATTTTTGATATATTTTCGATCAAAATTAGTTGATAGATTTTTTTTTTAGATTTTTAGGTGAAAGCGTCACAAACAAAAATCAAAATTGAAAAAAAAAATCACAATGTGTAGACGTTGAAGATTAATTTTTTTTAGAACCAAAATTAAATTGACTCAATGCATAAATGTCGATGGTTAAATTTGTTATTTATCAATTTTAAAAGTTGTCGAGTCATCTTCCCATTAGTCATTTAACCTTCGCTGACAAAATAAAAAATCAAATAGTTGAGTGACTAAAAAAAATATTTACCAATAGTTGAGTAACTACAAGTGTAGTTTACCCTTATTGTTGTTGTTATTCCTGTTATTATTATTTGATATTTTTTTTTGTAAATAATACTCAAATAAAAAAATAACAAGATAATATATTCTATGTAACACCCCTAACCTGTATCTGTTATCAGAATAGGGTTACAGAGCATTACCGGAGTTTAAATTTCAGAACTATAAAAAAATTTTAGTTTATGTAATTCATATCATCAATCACAGTAAAACCAATCAATAGCATACATATTGTCTCTTATAAGAGCCCTCGAGGCTCTAAAAATACATTAGAAACAAATCGAAACTAAATCAGGAACATATAGAAATTTTAGGGAAAAGATGAAAATTTACAAACTGAAGGGGTCACATGGCCAAAAGACACACCCATGTCTTAGGCTACGTAAGCATTCGAAATAGGGACACACGGTCGTGTCCCAGCCCCTGTCCGTGCCCGTGTAACTCACTGACTTGGGTCACACATACCCTTTGAAATAACCTCACACGCTTGTGTGTTAGGCCGTGTGTTAGGCCATGTAAAACCTAACTTGCAACCTTTTGAAAACTATAGGGGACACACGGTCGTGCTACCTGGCCGTGTGTCACACACGACTGAGACACATGCCCGTGTCTCTACCTGTGTGGACGAAAATAGGCTATTTTACAAGCCATTTTCTCACCCTTTTCAACATGTACCTATAATCCATTTTACACGTATAATTAAGCCCTCAAAAGGCACCAAAATCATGCATAATCGAGCCAAACACATATGGTATAATAACATCTAACCAATATGCCCAAAGGCATCTCAAATGACAACATTAAAACATGTATAACCATGTACTCAATTTGACCAAAATAACTGATTAACTTTTAACTAAGTTTGCATCATTACACAACATGTAAATCACTTACCAAAACATACCATTTGGTACCAACTATACCACATAATCATTAGTATCAAAATACATATATGCTTACTATGGCAAAACACCAATTCACAACAAGTTATATGTCATATCTAATATGCAAATTCAACTACTTTTCTATCTACCATCATTCAACCATAACAAGTCATATATCAACCATTACAAGGCTACTTATATACACCTTATAATATATATCATTTTACCAACACAAGGCCAAAATGCAAACTAACCAAATAGTCATTTCCACAACCAAAACAAATAGGCTAACATTAGTCAAAATACCTATACATGACATTCTAACCTTAACCAAGATATCAAAATCTACCGATATAATCGCTGGATAGTGTGATAAATCTCTGACGAGCTTCCAATAGTTTGAAAAGTAAAGAAAAATAACTACGTAAGCAATGAATACTTAGTAAGCTTGTATAAATTTTAATCAGATCAATCCATTTCCAATATGAAATTTATACATATCAAGAATAATCATATACCGATACCACACGATTCATGAAACCAAATTCAACAACTCACAAAATGAGTAAATCCACAGCATCACTTATACATATTATCCATAGCATAGTAGGATTTTAGACAACTTTAAACTCTTCCAAATTTCTTTATTTTCATTTTCATTTCATTACTGTCCACACCCATTCCATATGCATAACAGGCAAGTCATAAGCATATCATTCAGCCATAGCCATAAGCTAGTACATTTAAACATAGCCCTTTTAGAATTAATCGCATGATAAGTCATTTCATAATAAATTGCATAATTTGGACCTTACCACTTTTCCATGAGCACAAACATATTTTCATTTGAGCACTTACCATTTCAATGCAACTTATAAGTAAACAGAATACCATTCAACCAACAGCTTGACACTTGCCTAAGCATCAAACAACAACACATGTTAGCTTACTTGAACATATTTCATATAAATACAACATTGATAACCTTATTTTCTCAACATGTCATACTTGATTTTATTACTCGTTTCCACTTACATAATTTCCATGTATCAACATATCAAAGATATTCATATATGTACATGTCATGATACATATCATTCTCTTGCCGTTTCTTCATATATATAATCCATTTCAATATATCAATATATCATGTACCATCATTTCTGTGTATTTCATATATATATACACCTGTATTAGTTCGTATCGAACTCATATCGTCTCATAACAGAATATCTCTCGTTAAACCACTAGAATAATATCGAATACGCGGGAATCTCGCACACTACATCAATATGTGGTCGAAACAACTACTATCTCATATCTCATATCTCATATCAGTGCGCTCTTTCAAGCCATAAATGGGTCTGCTCACACAAGATGTCAGTCAAGACGTAGCTACATGGTGCTGCTTACACAAGCTGTCAAATAACCGCAACAAATGTTGGAAAATCAACCACGGGTAGGACGTACGAGACTAGCACCCAAAACACGGTAACCCCTAATGACATGTCATTTGTATCCTAAATATTCCTAAGGTTTAAACGGGACTCGATAATCGTCGTGCGTCGTTGAATTTTCCTCATCTCGTTATAGGCTAAATTGTATAATAACATATATATATCGATTCATTTTCAATAAAATTTCATATAATAACATTCAATTTAATAAAAAATATACATAGTGTAATTCATATGAACGTACCTGGCTAAATTACAAAATACCAAAGTTTAGGGGCATTTTGGTAATTTTTCATTTTCCTCGATTTTCCACCCGATCTTGATAAGCAAGGAATTTGTCTAGATGAAATTTTCAAGCTTCCATGGCTTGTTTTCTTTGCATTTTTAGTTGGAGAAGAGAAATTAAAGATGACAATTTGTTTTGTTTTATTTAATTTATCTTTTATTACTTATTTACAAAATTACCCTTACCTAACCTTAAAAATTACACTAATGCCAAGCCATGCACATTCACTATCACCTTTAATGGTCTATTTACTATAAAAGGACTTCCACTTTAAATTTCTATAGCTATTTAATACCTTTAGCTTATAGAACACAACTTTTGCACTTTACGCGATTTAGTCCTTTTTGCTTAATTAACTATCGAAACGATAAAATTTTCCAACAAAATTTTAATACCACCTTAATGACACTCCATAAATATTTATAAAAATATTTATAGCTTAGTTTACAGAAACGAGGACCTGATACCTCATTTTCTAAAACCACTTGAGCTTAATAAATCATTTATATAATAAAAATCACTATATCAAAAACCTTTTTAAAATTACAATTAACTCATAAATATTAAATATAATATTTATAAACTTACTTGTCAGATTTGGTGGCCTTGAAACCACTGTTTTCGACACCATTGAAAAACAGGTTGTTATATTCTATGAATTATTTATTGAAAGAGTATGAAATGAACAGTGTTATTTCGATTTATCATTGAATTGTCATAGATAAAAGTGATTTAATTTTATTAAACATTGGCGATTTAACCCCCAAGGTGCTAGAGAATTTTTTTCTCTACAAGTAGGGATAAAAAAATCTAAACCGTTCAATAGATTTCGAACCATTCTATTTTGATGAAGAGATTTTTTTTTTAAATGGATGCAAAACAAGTTGGATTTTCTTTTGACAATGGGTATGAAATGATTATGGTAATTAATTGGCTCATCCCGTCCCACTCCACTACACAAAATTGTTATTTTACCCTTGTATATATATAATTAGTAAAAGAGTAAAAATATAGAAATGTGATATAGAAAAATCATATGTTTTATGTTTAGACATTCTTTTTGAAGAATTATGTTTAAATATTTACTTGCCTTTTAAAAAGATTAAAAACAACTAGTAAAAATTAAATCGAATCAAGATGGTACAATGTGAGGATAGATGCATCCAGTGTCTATAGAGATGATGGTGATTTTTAATATTACACATCCATAGTACAGTGGGGCAAGTGGTGGGGCAAATGATGCCAACTATAGAATGGTAATAGATTTGACAACATCTACCCTTGTTCAACTTAATTGTCATCCCCATTAATGAGAGCCTAACCAGACCCCTTTAGATTGAGAAAAAGGGTTTCACACCCAGGGGCAAATCTAAAATTTTTTTAGGAGGCTAGAATTGAATAATAAATTTTATATTCTATTAATTTATGGTTTTATCAATTTTTTAAGGAATTAAACATCATTTTCTTCATTTTCGAGAGCCAAATTACAATTTTTCCATAAATTATCTTTTAATTTAATTATTTTATAGGGAGCTTAAATAACAATTTTTCATTTGAGGGGAAAGGGCCTTGGCACCCTTAGAGTCACATTTGTTCCCACCTGTAACGTCATATACCTAACCCAATTGTTGGGTCTGAGCTACGAGTTGTCACATCCGTTTTCAGAACAACTATAATAAATTAAATTCAAATTCCATTATTAAACACTTAGATACGAGTATTACATGCTTACAACATGATATATGATAATTTTTGGGCCATATACGTGCTTACTAAAGCTCAATACTATCCCGGGGTTGAAACAGGACTAAAATGCAATATTTTCAAAATTTCCCTAGCTTTTGTTACAACTTCACATCCTGAATGTTGCGACACTAGCCCTCCTCATTGCGACGTCCCTTGTTTGGTGGCGCGACGTTGTTCTGTTTTATTTTGAAAACTTTACAATTTGGTCATTAGGTTGGGAAGCTTATGTATTGCCTTCAATGTCGCGACCCCTGACCATGGAAGTCACGACACTAGCTAGAGAAGTTTTAAAAATGTTGCAGTTTAGTCCTAGTTTGAACTGGGATAGTATTGAGCTTTTGTAAGCTCGTATATGGCTAAAAAATGATCATATATCGTGTTTTAAACATGTAATACTTGTATCTAAGTGTTTAATAATGGAATTTGAATTTAGTTGCCAATAGTTGCTTCGAAAATGAATGTGACATCTCATAGCTCAGACCCGATGACTGGGTCGGGTATGGGGTGTTACATTTAGTGATCAAAGTTATAGGTTTAGTTGATTTTTACTAAATTGAGGCCGTAATTTAGTCTAAAAGTACATATCATATTCAAGTCGAGTTTCAGTTGGGATTTATACATTGATTATAATTTCTTCTTCTTTTTTTATAGTTGAAAATGTCTGATAAATTGATATATTGTTGGATCTAGTGCCCTAAGTGTAGTATTTTCGTCTAAGTACCCTTGTAATTTTTTGAACAGATTGGTTAATAAAACTATTCATGAATTACATTAATATATTGTATATTATCCTCACATGCCTTTTTGCACGCAAAGCAAAATGGAAGCAAACATTGCTCACTGGTTGTCTATTGTTTAACAAATATTTAGCGCTATTACGTGGCCGGATTGTAATACAAAAAGACAACTTGTATTAGTAGATGAACCTAAACATATCCTTAGTCTAATAAAAAATGAGCAAACCGATTGAAAGACTAATATGTCATCTATACAGTCCAATTGGGGAAATGCTTTGTCTTGGGCATCGGACCGGATGACTCTCAGAAGATAGAGGTATAGATGTGACTAACTGAACTGATAGTACATCGGACTAGACCCAAATAGAATAGATCTTGCATTCATTTATGGATCTATTCACTTGTGACATCCATAGTGTGGCATACCTAATTCCTTAGTGGATGGCTAACTATGTATGTGTGACTCCTACACTTTGATGTAAGTAAAAGCCTGAGTTTGAATAGATAAAGAACCGAAAGCTAGTGCATTGGGTGTACAACTTCTACAGTATGTAGTGTCATTCACAAAAGTGGAATTCATAACCCAAGACATGAGTAAATGATATCCTCTCATAAGCATTACATGGTCAATGAAAAGTAAACGTGGCAACAGGTCATTCGTCTTTGTGATGGATAACTTGATCATTATTTGATAGTGATTGACTTTTCATGAAGGAAGATGTAATAGTTATCATAAGATAAAATAGGATCATATTGGGAGAACAGATATTATCCCAAAGAGATCAATGATATAATATGAGGGTAACACACTTATGACAAGGTCATTGGACAAGCACTGAATAGTTACTTTCGTAAGGGTATGTCATTAGAGAGAGCTCAGTCATGATACTACAATGGAATGACTTTATGACTAAATGAGTTTATAATTAATAGGTGAAAATTTGAAACTAAACTATAAATCATTTGATCCTTAATTACATATGCCCAACCGGTCCCTCTACTAGCTCATTGAAACCAAAAAAGAATTGTGTCTTTGAATTGTGCCACTATGCACTTCGTGTGTCATAATGCGCTTATGCGCCAGTATGCAATTTGTGTGCCATTTTTCCTAACTTGTGTATTGGTTGAATGATCCATGTATCTGTCCTGAGCCCAATTCTAGGTAATAGAGAATATAAAATATGAACATGATAAATGTTATTTGAATTGAATCATGATATGAAATGGTGTTATTGTTTGAGTATGCCCAAAGACTAATCATGAGATGGTTGTAATTACATATCTATTTTATCTTGTTTATTAATATAAGGCAATGCCATTGTTATTTTAGTTTTTTTTATGTGTATATAAACAAACTAAAAAATAATAAAGTCTTAAGAATAATATGATTATAGTTAAAATGTTCTTAGTCAAGTATTATTGTGAGCTTGGACAATAATAATGCTTTAAGACTAATGTGTCGTTGAATGATGAAAAAGTGTTGCCATTGACATAAGGATGTCAAAATCAATACTTGAGTATGTGTCACTGACCTGCCATGAGTATGTTTCTTGGATTGTAATTGTCCCAACATCATGAGTTGTATATTTTGATATAGTCAAACATCTATCGTAACAAGTTGAGCTATAAAGACTAATGTTCGATGTACCATAATCCATTTAGTGGGAAATGATTGATCAAGATAAGATTTACCCCTCCGACATAATGGGAGTAATATCTTAGGCTACTTGATGAAGTAAGACTAGAAATGCATAACCATGCTCATATAAGTTAATATAAGATATCACACTTATTTTTTATTATAGTTTACTCAGAATATCAAGAAATATGAGATTAAACTATACAAATATGACTAAACCATGACTTGTGTCCAATCCAGATATAAAAGATAAAATGATATAATACATGAAATGTTTATCATGAAAACGTTATGTCAAATTATGACTTATTGTATCCTGGGTAGCAATGATGCATTGCTAGATGCCACTTATTTATCGTAACGTTAGAAATGTTCTAGTATTACTACCAACGTTACAAGAACCTACAGGGTCACACCTTATTGTTAAAGCGAATAGACTTCATGCGAATAGAATGAGCGTAAACCTTCTTACATACAACAATAGCGGATTTTTATAATTGGCGGATGAATACCATGAGGTGAATAGTTTCACTTGGTGGAAAATAACGCCCTACAGATAGTATAGCCCATGGAACAACATCTTCTAGCGAATAGTATCGCCTGGTGGACAGTGTTACCTAACGAGTATGATTCACAACTAGCGGATACGTTTCGCAACTTCTTTCCAGAGTTAATATTTATGAGAGTTAGTATTCTTTTGAAAAGAATATTATTTCAATATCTTCCATGATTTCTCTAAAAAGTAAAAAGGAATTATTTCATATTTAATAGACATGATATTATTAAAGGAATACAATCCCAGATTATGAAGGGGTAAGTAAGAAAATCAAACTAGTTCTAGCAGCCAAAAGTTTGGATACTCTCTGAAAAGTTCAGAAGAGTTTTTTGTTTGTACACTAGGTGGACTATGTTGTGGCTAGGATTGACATCGTGAAAAGGATATTGTCGCCTATAAAATAATGTGTGATTTGTGCAAGTAGACACGTCGTATTAAGTAATAAAGTGATGAGTGAGTATCATTCCCATGAGTATCGGGTTGAGGCACAAAAGTGGCCAAGTTATTATAATCTGGTTAATGATCTGGCAAGACTAATGAATAAGATGCTATGGCAAAAGTGAAGCAGAAATGTAATGGCAATAACAAGAGTGATTATCTAAATAGAATGTAAACAAAGAAATAAGCAACTAATATGTTGTGAAAAAGATACTACGACAAAGACTAATGATAGAGTAATGTTGCTTCGAAAGGTCAGGATTTCCCAGAATTGACCCTTACTATTAATAATGCCTTGGTAAATTGTATTTATTTTACTACACAAAAGAGTTCTAGAATGGTTTGCCTCTCACGAGGACAAAACATCAAGTTACCTTGCCCGTGTCTATTGGCTTTTTAGATATCTTGCATGGGTTCCTTATGTATGATCGTGACTCTATGTCTAGAGTTGACTACAAGTTTTTATCGAATACTTGCTTATTTCATTCAATTTTAATCCAACAAATCCAACACTTTAGGAATTAGAATCAGTTTATAACATGTGAACAACCTTCTATGTCTAGAGATCATTGCATTTTAATTAAGAAATAAGAACAATAAAATGAAACAGTAAAATAAATTAGATATATACTGCATCCATAAAAATAGCTAAGGTTTCATCGAAAGTAATCCCAACCCTATGAGATTTAGCTTATGGGCTGGGAAATAAAATTCCAAACCAAAATATTATCTGACATTGTGTTCAACTACTTCAATTCAGTCTTTCGAGGGAATACTAATAGAAATAACTGAAGAACTTCAGGAAACAGCTTTCATTTGCCTAGTCTACACTTTGACAGCACAATGTCCTATGATGGCTAAGAAGGATTGCCTTCGACTTCCTGTCCTTTGGGTAGCCGAACCCTTATTCACACTTAAGGATCTCTCCCACTTTTTTCCTCCCTATTGTGAAGTCCTCTTCATCAATTTTTATAGATAGATTAGGCTAGGGTTGGCTAACAGCTCGTGATTATATTCTCCTCTTTTAGGGGGATTTATCTGATACCAGTTTGAATATGAATTTGAACTGGGACTGTTGCGCAGAAAATATTGACTTGGTCTTCCCAGCATTGCCACGGCATCCGTGCTAGCAAACTGTCTGTACTTTTCTATGACAAAACTTCACACCTTTATTTCCTCATTCCAAAACATGTTCCTGCCACACAAAAAGCTCCACCTCAAGTGATTAAAAGCACTTAATTCCAACAAATTCCAAGTCTTAATGCAATATTAAAAATGCTAACTAAAATGCCCTAAAATTCAACAAAATGTAGTTAAGTACAAGCAATTGGCTAGGTCTAAAAGCATGAAATATAACTCTTTTCAGGAGTTCTCAGATATCAACCAACAACATTATTTCCAATTTTAATTTTTAAAAGGTATATCTTCAACCCTATTTTAATCCGATTCGTTCCTTGTACATGAATCTATTTTTATTTTTTTTGCTGGACTATGTTCCACGTGTGAATGCCTAAGGAATTACATTCATGTAGTAATTAGATGGAAATCCATGTTCTTACTAGTTGATTATGATTACTCTATGGTAGCTTGATTTAATGTGTATGGGAATTATCGTTGCAATGACTTAGAAATGTTTTTCAAGGTTAAATGTAAAATGCATGCATCATTTTAATGCGTATCGTAATGTTGCAAATGTTTTTATCAAATATTTTCTTATACAAAGATATTAAGAGATGAATATTTTATATTTAGTTCGAAAATGGCACCTACTTTCTTATTGAATATGCTCACTAAAAATAAATTGAATGGATATAACTATAAGGAATGGAAAAGGAACCTAATAATTGTCCTAAGTTGTGAGAAACTTAAAATAGTTCTTGATACTAAGTGCCCTCCGACCACTCAAGTTGAGGCTAGAAGATGCTGTGAAGATTCTAATGAGATAGCTCATTGCTATATACTGGCAAACGTGACCAACATTTTGCATAAGCAACTTGAGAGCTGTAAGATTGCTAAATAAATTCTAGATAAGCTAGAAGACATATTCGAAGGCCAAATTACCTTAGCTCGATAATCTGCAATAACTAGCTTGATAAATGCCCAGCAAAAGCCTAACACTCCGGTCAAAGACGATCACTCTTATGGGTTAATTTGTCGAGGTCGTGGACAATGAGAATAATTTGGACCAGAACACCCAAATAAAGATTGTGCTCAAAAGCTTGTCCAAGAATTTTACTGGTTTTTAGGCTACTTATAACCTTGGAAATAAGAATCTGACTCTTACACAACTCATGAAAGAACTACAATCCTATGAGTTGATGTTGAATAGTGGTTAGCCATTCCGAAAAGCAGAAGCAAATATAACTATTGCTTGTTCCTCAAAAGGGAAGATAAAAAGTGCTAAGCAAGACAAAGGTAAGGTCTCTAGGCTACCACAAGCGGAAAGGAAGAGAACCAATAAGCCTAAAGATTTATCTAAGTCCAAATGCTTCTTTTGTAGTAAGAAATGACACTGCAATGTGAACTGCAAAGAGTGGAAAGAATACCTAGCTACCAAAGGCAAAGTTGTGCAACTCTTTATGATAGAAGCTTGTTTAGTGGAGGATTCAATAGGCCACTGGGTCTTTGATTGGGGAGCCACTAATCATATTTGTGTTTCTCTCAAGGGTTAGAAGAGACAAAATATCTTAGAGATAAGAGCTTATCAGTGCGAACAGGGAACGAGACAAGCGTCTCTAATGAAGCAGTAGGATGTACATCTTTATTTTGATAATTTTAGGAAGATTATTTTAAGAGATGTTTTCTATGTACCAAGTTTCAAAAGAAACTTAATTTCTGTTGCATGTTTATATAAAGACGACTTGATCGTGAGTTTTAATAATGGAATCGAAATATTTAGAAATTGCAATCTTATCTATAATGGATGGATGTCAAATAATCTCTATTTTATTAAACCAAAGATGTACACACTAATTGAGACTAAAATATTGAATAAAAGACTTAAAACTTCTCACTCTAATGAGGCGTACCTTCGGTATTTGAAACTTGGTCATATTAGCCAAGAAAGAATCACTAGACTTGTGAAAGAAGAGATTTTAAGGTCACTTAAAGAAGTTGATCTTCCATAATAGGAATCTTGCTTGGAAGGTTAAATGACTAAGAAATATTTTAATACAAAAGGAACGAGGGCCAAAAAACCCATAGAACTTGTGCATATTGACGTATGTGGCCCCATGAGCGTTTGTGAAAGAGGTGGTTACAAGTATTATGGAACTTTCATTGATGACTATTCCATATATGAGTATATATACACTGCAAGAGTGAAACTTTTGATAAATTCAAACAGTTTTGTGCGGAAGTGGAGAAACAACTAAGTTTACCCATAAAGGCACTTCGGTCTGATCGAGATGAGGAATATTTATCTAATGAGTTCTTAGGGTACATCATAGAGAATGTGATGGCGTGGTAGAAAGAAGAAACTAAATATTGTTAGATATGGTACGTTTGATGTTAAGTAATTCAAAGCTTCTAACATCTTTTTGGGGATATGTTGTTCGAATAACTTGCTATATTCTGAATGGTGTGTCAACTGAGGCAGCATCGAAAACCCATATGAATTGTTGCATCACAGGTGTAAACTCGAAATTTTATAAATTTTTAATATATTTTTACCACCTTTTTACTTAATAAATATGTTAATCTTGAGTAATTGTTATTAAAATAAATGAATTTTAGTTAATCATTAATATTGGACATGAATTTATAATGTATGTGAAATTATTCTTAATTGCATGATTTTTGTACATATTTTATATTATTTCATGTTAATTTATTAATATGTGATTTTTTTCACTATGTAGGTGGACCATTGAAGATGTGATTAATATGAATGAAACACGGACATGCACAAATAATTTCATGTGGACGGCAATACCATGCAAATTGGGTCATGAGGTTGATAATTTGACCCAGTAAAAGATGGACACGTCTGGTTAATTATTAGACTAGGAAACCGTCCAACAAGGGGGAATTAAAGCCCAGTTTTGGCACAAGTAGATGGCTGTCTAAAAGTAAGCTTTGGGGTATCTAATTGAAGGTCCCTACAGTTGGAAAATAATAAAAGATCAACCCAGTGACTTTGCTGTTAAAACCATCTACCTTATGGCTATTAATAGCCTTGGTTTGAATTCAAAATGAGGAGACTAAGTCATCCTCTTTTCCATGAATTGTGGCCGGCCATATGTGAGAGAAAAGGAAGGAATTTAAATTCTTTTTTTAGCAAACTCTACCCCTTACCTTCACCTATAAATACCATACAAACCCCACTTCTCAAATCATCCCTCAACACTCATCTCTCACTCATTCTCTCATTCATCATTCTCTTTCATTTCCCTTTTCATTTCTTTTGCATAGCCACCATCTCCCTTTCCATCTTTTAGCCAACATAAGCTTTGTCAAAAGCATTCTTTGGTCAGCCACCTTGAAACCCTTAGCAAAGAAGCATCAATCAGAACAGAGGAGCTCATTAGTCAGAATAGATCCAAAAGCCTATTGAACTAAATAGATTTTACTCTTTCCTCTTGTTATTTATTTTAATTATGTGTGCTTTGAGTTTATTGTTTTTCACATCATATATGGTATTTTAAATCCTATTTGCTAGAATGATTATGTTAATTCAATAAGATTTATTTTATTCATGTTTAATATGTTTGGGCCTCAGTCGATCATATTTTCATTTAATATCATGATGCATTTCATTCATACGTCATTGGGTGCATTCAGATTAACTGAGCGATCCTAACCAGAAGAAGGCTAGTAGACACATAATTGAAAAGTTCAATGCTCTATTTAGATCATTAAACCCAACTAAGTTGAGGTTCATAATATCTTTAGTTAGCTTTATTATCTTGTATAGTTTTTAGGTTTATGTGATTAAACTGTTGCAAATGTAAATGTCCCTGCAACCTCGCATAAATGCTAAGAAACCCTTAGTCTAATATGATCAGTAAAATGCACATTTTACTAAGTAAAAGATCCGAGAGGATTTAATTTGGTTTCCAAACTCATGAAAGATCGAATTGCCATAGAAGTATTTGTGAACATTATTAAGCATGATAAAGTAAATTGAATTGATTAATATAATTATCCTAGCCCATTTAATGTTGATTGTTTTTGTTGCTAAAGGCATTCATTAATACATTTAGGTAAATTGCATCTAGATTAAAATTGCATTAGGGATCACTCTTTGCATCAAGTTAATTTCACTTAGTCTAAACATCATCATTCAAATTATTGTGTTTTTATACCAAATTTTGAGTTTATAATTTTACAAATAATTGATTAACATACATAGTCCCTGTGGAGACGATAACTCATTTTACTTACTACTTGAATGACTATGTACACTTGCACGTAAACCACATTACAAGAAGAAGTCAAATGTTAATCATTTTAAGATTTGGGAATTCCCGACCTACATATTGGAAAAAGATGTGAGGGCTTGGACTTACAGACAGAATTGTGCATGTTCGTATGATATCTAAAGGGAATAAATGGTAGCTTGTTTTATAAATCGAAAGAACAAGCTGCTACAGTGTCAACTCATGCTACTTTCCTTGAAGAAAGTTATATGAATGACCTTAAACCTTGGAGTAAAGAAATACACGAGGAAATTTTGGGAAAAATACAAAAACCTACTGAAATGGTTCCAGAACCAACTCCTAATAGTAGGACTGCAAACGACCAGCAACATATGGTGCTTTATTGCAATGGGAGGGTCTATTGTAGGCCTGAGTTCTTCCAATATGCCGGAAGTGTTTTTAACACTGAGTTTGCTGAATAGGAAGATGATGACCCCACTCATATATAATGAAGCAATGCAGAGTGATGATTCTAATGTTTGAGAAATGTCTATAAAAGCTGAGATGGACTCTATGTTTTCCAACTCAGTGTAGGAACTTGTAGACTTGCCAGAAGGATAAAACTCGTAAGGTGTAATTGTTGGAAAAAACCTAGTTTCAAAACGATTTTCTTGCACAATATAAAATTAAAATTTTTGAAAATTGACTTGGTTTGTGATATTTATATCAATAAACTTTCACCGAATTCGTACCTATATTTTGGATAAGCAGATCCTTGATGTTTTCTGACTTTCAACCAAACAATCTTATTTGTTATTCTCATACCATAAACTCCTTTGAGTATGGGCTCATACCAATTGAATCAAAATAAATAACTAGAAAAAGTATTCCTTTTGGGATGAAAACTGAAATTCTCTCATCTTTAATAGAAATAGATAAAATTGTTATTTTGAAAAATATGTTTAAAAGTTAAAAGTAAATTCTCTCTATTTTTCAGAAGAATAACAATCTCTCAAAATTTGTGTAAATAGCTCTATCGATGTCATTTATTTATAGGAAGGTAAGGTAAAACCCTTGTAGAGTTGTAGAAGTTTATTTTAAATAGAAAAACAACATCCTACTTAGACTAGGAGAGGGGTGAATGACTCACCCTTGTATTTCTACTAGGGTTGTCGCCTACTTCATGTTATATGAGGGGTTTTGAGTCTCTCTCATATTGGGTTCAATTACGAGTATTTCCTGAGCCATTTTGACCTAGTACTCTGTAATGTGATCCAATCCAATTAAGTTTTTCTATTTCCCAAAATAAACTTTAATAATTATATTTAAAATAATTTTCTCACCCTTACTGTACCCCTGTTAAAATTTTAGGAAAATTCATTCAATATTTCGCAACTCAATATGTTCACTATGACCGAAAGGTTTACTTTCATTTTTGAGCTTCAAAACAATCTAAAAACATAAATTCATTCTTCCATCATTTTTAAGTAACCTTATATAGGATTGCAAGTTTCCATTTCCATTTCCATTTTCATTTTTATTTCCATTTATATTTTTGGAAACCTACATTTATTTTCAAATGATTCCATTTCCCCATTTAAGAGAAAATCATAATCATTCCTGAATGTTTTCCATTTTCTCTTATTCTATTCATTCCATTCATTTCTATTCAAGCACGCAATTCATTCTTGGTTTCATTGAGTTAGCGGAGGGACCGGCTGGACATATTTGGTTAAGGCTCAAATGATTTATAATTAACTTCTGGCTTTTCACCTATTAATTATAAATTCATTTAGTCATGAAATCATTCCACAATAGTATCGTGACTGAGCTCTCCTCAACGACATACCATTACGAAAGCAACTACTCAATGTTCATCTAATGACTTCGTCATAAGTGTATTACCCTCATAGGATATCCTTGATCTTTTGGGGATAATATTCGTTCTCCCAATATGATCTTATTTTATCCCATGGTAACCATCACATTTTCCTTCATTAAAAGCCAATTACTACCAAATAGTGATCAAGTCATCCATCACAAAGACGGACAACCCGTGGCCACGTTTACTTTTCATCAACCATGTAATGCCAATGAGAGGATATTATTTACCCATGTTTTGAGCTATTAATTCCACTGTTATGAATGACTCTACATACTACAAATGTCATACACCTAACGCACCGGCTTTCGGTTCTTTATCTATTCGAACTTAGGCTTTTACTTACATCAAAATGTACGAGTCAACATGCATAGTTCACCATCCACATAGTATTTAGGTAAGTCACACTATAAGCATCACAAGTGAATAAATCCATAAAAAATTCAAGATCTATTATGCTTGGGTCTTGTCTGATGTATTGTCAGTTCAGTCAGTCACATTTATGTCTCTATCTTCTAGAAGTCATCTGCTCTGATGCCAAAAACAATGCATCTCACCAATTGGACTTGATAGACGACATATTAGTCTTTCAATCAGTTTGCTCATTTCTAATTATACTAAGGACATGTTTAGGTTTGTATACTAATACAAGTTGTCTTTCTGTACTACAACCCGGCCACATAATACTGCTTAGTATTAGTTAAACATTTAGACAACTAATTAGCAACATGCTTCTATTTTGCTTTGCGTGCAAAAACCATTTGAGGATAGTCATACAAAGTATGTTAATTTAATTCATGATTAATTTTATTAATCAATCTTTTCAAAAAATTTACAAATGTACTTAGATGAAAATACTACACTTAGGGCATTATTTTCCTAAATGTAGAAACTTTGCATTATTTTCCTCAAATGATTTTTGCACTCAAAGAAAAATGGAAGGTAATGTTATTCATTGGTTGTCTAATATTTAACTATTACTAAGCAGTATTAAGTAAGGGTGTTCAAATTTTGGTTAAAACCGAATTAACCAATCGAACCAAACTAGTTCGGTTATTCGATTAGTTAACTGAGCTAATTCGGCCAGAGATCGGTTAATGGTTTTTTAAAAGTTCAATTATCGGTCAATTTAATTCAAAATCGGGTAATTAACCGAATTAATTGAACATTAAAAAAACCAATATTATATATTACCAATTTGGTTAATTTTGGTTAATTTTAATTTGATTAATTCGGTTAAATGAACATTACCAATTTATTTTTTAATATGTTTTAAACTTGTTTTAACAAAAAAATAAAAACATAAAAATTTTGGTTAATTCAGTTAATTGACAGAATTAACCGAAATAATTCGGTTCGGTTAATTTGTTTTGAAAAAGTTTTGGGTCAATTAACGATTAAGGGTTCAAAAAATTTGGTTAATGCTAGTTCGATTCAGTTAACTGACTGAACACCCTTAGTATTACGTGGTCGAATCATAATACGAAAAGACAAATTGTATTAGTAAATGAACCTAAACATGTCTTTAGTCTAATCAAAAATGAGCAAATCGGTTAAAAGACTGATATGTCGTCCATCAAATCCAATTGGGGAGATACCTTGTCTTGGTCATTGGAGCGGATGACTTCCAGAAGATAGAGACGTAAATGTGACTGACTAGAATGATAATACATTGGGCATTACCCAAGTAGAATAGATCCTGAATCCTTTTATAGATTTATTCACTTGAAATGTTAATAGTTTGACATACCTAAATCCTGAGTGACTGATGAACTATGTATGTGTGACTCATGCATTTTGACGTAAGTAAAAGCCTGAGCTCGAATAGATAAAGAATCGAAAGCTGGTGCGTTCGGTGTAAAGCTTTTGCAGTATGTAGCGTCATTCAAAATAGTAGAATTTATGGCCTGAGACATGGGTAAATGATATCCTCTCATTTACATTACATGGTTGATGACAAGTAAACATGATAAAGGGTCATTTATCTTTGTGATGAATGACTTATTTACTATTCGATAGTAACTGACTTTTCATGAAAATGTAGTGACTACCATGAGATAAAATAGGATCATACTAGGAGAACAGATTTTATCCCAAAGAAACCAATGATATCCTAATCGGGTAACACACTTATGATAAGGTCAATGGACGAGCATTGAGTAGTTGCTTTCATAATGGTATGTTGTTGGAGGAGAGCTCAATCACGATACTATAATGGAATGGCTTTTGACTACCTATAAACGAGTTATTATTTATAAAAAAATATGACACCAAAAATATATAAATTAAAAATGGCAGTGTTTGCAAGTGCATGGGTCAAATTGTAATAATATTTAGTATAACGAAATATTTTGGCAGTATTCTGAGGATCGTACCAAAGGGAGGATGGAATAAGTTTTCACTTTGTCGATATAATTTAGTATAACGAAATACATCGTCGTTTAACTTTCAACGAAAAAACCATAACTATTTACTTAAAAACCATGTGATTATTAAAGAAAATATCCTATTGGTTAGCTACAACCCATACATGAACTCATCATTTTAATTCAAAACCAAAACTTGAAACTTTACGAGACCAAAACTCGAAACCCATACCATAGTTCATATAACTTAATTACAGCCTGGTTTCAAATAATTTATTAAAACTTATGAAAGTCTTTATAAAACCAAACCAAAATGTGTTACTCCGAGACCCTCAGCTTGTAGAGTTCAACACCTAATCACGTGGGTTACTTGAAAAGGTAAAAACTAAAGGGATAAGCTACAAAAGCTCAATGCGAGTCTTAAAAAAAAAGTAATCAAGTAGAGTCGTATAAAAACAATGTAACCAAAGCAGTACCCACAGTTGCTAAAAAATACCATAGCCGAGATCAAAACATAATCAAATATCACATCAGGGTAGAGCACCAAAATGCTTTAACATTAATAGATATGCAAATCTTATTCCAATGCAAAATGACACAAGACCCCACCTATCCAACTGCTACACACTAACTTCCTTATCCATCACATACCATTAAGGGTATACTTGACCCTTTCCAACCTCTAGCACCATTATTTGGGTTATGGTGGAACCATCCAACCAAATCGCACCTTAAAGTGGTCGTGTGCCACTTGAAAGTTATGCAATCAAGTTGCTAACATAATTGTAGTTTTGCTGCTAAAATATAATAATAATGTAGTTAAACTGTCAAATCAAACTTCCTTCACTTCAAACTCAAACCCCTAACCATAATACAAAGTGCATATGGAAAACTCTTAGTACATAAGAATATAAATTGAATTAGACTTACTCATATTCAAATTCCAATATTCCACACTGTAATAGTCCGGTTTAGACCCTAGTAGGAATAGTGGGTTCTGGACCACAAATCCGAGTCAGAAAAATATTATTAATAATATGTGAATTAGCATGTGTGAAAGTTTCATATGAAAATTTTATCATTTGTGTGCTTAAATTGATAAAATGACCTAATCGCGTAAAATGTAAAAGTGGCATTCCAATTGTTAAAGTGCCTATTTGCTATGTCTTTTTAAATGAGATGTCCATATGTTGATATTTGACCATTAGAAGTATGAGTGGACATTAATGGCCTTAATTAATATGAGTTATGTGTTTAATTATAAAGGGTAAATAAGTAAATGATGAAATAAATCTAGTATAATTAAAATAAAGTATGAAATTAGGCCATTTTATGTTGTGTTTGCCGAAAATCAAAGGAAATAGAAAATATAAAAGCTTGCTAGGGTTCAACTAAGATTTTTCTTGATTGAGGTATGTGTTTCGATCGGTTTTTGATAATTTCTACATTTTTGTGATCGTTGCTTAGTAATTTATGAAGCCCATGTCTCAATTTCTGATTTTGTTGATGATTTTAAGTTATGCCATTATTGATAATGTGAGATTTATGAAGTTTGATGGTAGTAAATGAAAGATATGTGTTAGATTACTAAGTTTTTTCTTTGAATTTTTATGAATTTGAGTAATTTGGGGCTAAATTGTGAAATTTATAAATTGAGGGACTAAAATGTGAAATAAATGAAATATGTGTACTTGTATGAGTACTATGAATATTCGGCTAAGCATAAGTATAAAGAAATTTTGTGTATTTTGTGATTTTATGAATTAGGGACGAAATTGTTAAAATGTAAAAATGTGAGGGCTAATTTGTCAAATGCCCTAAATTTGTGTTTATTGATTGAATTGAATGATTTGGTGAATAAAAGAGTTGAATTTGAATTGATTTAGATCAAGAACCAGAGAAAACAAAATTAGATCGAGGGAAAACGAAAGTCATTGAATAGTTGCACGTTTCCGTTCATTTCCATATGAGGTAAGTCGATTTACAAATAAATGTATTTTGAATTGAATTACTATGGATTATATGCTTTTGAAAAATGTTGAATGATTATATGTGTGGAGAATGGGATATCTGAGAAAGTATCGACAAAGTTCCGACACCCGAAAAGCCTCGTACGTACCTTAGGAATAGTTAGGATACATATGTCATGACATAGGATCCGATATGTGTTATTGTGTAAGACCATGTCTGGGACGTTGGCATCGTCTTGTGATTTACCAGTAAGACCATGTCTGGGACATCAGCATCGTAATTGATTTCGTGTAAGACCACGTCTGGGACAGTGGCATCGATATATGGTTACATGTAAGACCACGTCTGGGACGTTGGCATTGTATGAGCTTTCTGAGTTATCCGTATATCCTTATGATTTCGAATAGTTCAACGGGCATTCCGAGAAAAGAATGAATATATGAAATGTGTATCCGATTCAGGTACGTTTCAAATGTAATTCAATGTTTGAGAATAAAAGGTAAGTACATGAGCAAATGATGATATGTGATATAAGTATGAGAAAGTATGCTATATGTTCAAATAAATAGAGTATATGAATTATGTGGTTTGTGATAGTATTTGGCAATGGAGTATATGTAATTAGATGATGCTTATATGCTTTAATTGATAAGTTTATTTGTATATGGCTTACTAAGCTTTTGAAAGCTTACTTCGCGTGTTTTTTCAACTGTTTTATAGATACCGTAGCTATCGGAGCTCGGGGATCATCCAGGATCATCAGCACACTATCGAACCTTACCTTGGTACCTTTTGAAAATGTATATATTGAAGTATGGTATGTATAGACTAGAAGTACTTAGATTATGTTTTGTGATATGTATATATTTAGCCATGTGATATGGCTTGGTCTTTAGTTGTGGATATGGATGAATTATGATTATAAGCTATGTGATGTAATATGATCAATATGATATGTTTATGAATGGCCAAAAGAATTGGTCAATTTTGGTAAGTTCTGATATGTGCCTATTATAGAATTTGGTAAGGATTTGGCATGAGATTTAATTGAGTGATTTGAGATTATGAAACCTATGTTTTGGTATGATTTTGGGTTAGGGATTGGTATGTTTTGGTTTGTATATTGAGTATATAATTGATGAATAATGTTATGGCATGAAAGATGTATGTTTTGGTTGTGAAATGATTGAGAATTTGGTATAAAATGTCTTTGGTTTTATGCTTGTAGGGAGGACCCTTAATGGGTGGCAATTTGGCCTTGCAAATGGCCCATTTTTGCCCACACGGGTAGGGACACAGGTGTGTGTCTTAGTCGTGTTGCTCGAGGGCCAATTCGAAATGAGCTTGGACAGACCACACAGTCGCACACACAGGCGTGTGCTAGGCCGTGTGGCCAAGTCAGTTTCGACCACGAGCTAGACACACGTGCGTGTGGTTAGCTGTGTGACCCCAGTCAGTAGCCTCCCTAATTTTCACACGGTCTGGCACACGGGTGTGTCTTATGGCCGTGTGGACAAGTCAGTATGTATGCCTTGTTTTGACATGGCCTAGACACACGGGCGTGTCAAAGCCAAGTGAGGCACACGGTCGTGTGACCTGTACAACTTTGAAAAATGTTTAAGTTTTGAAAAATTTTGTAGGAGCTCGATTTAGTCCCGACCCTTTTCTAAAGCATGTTTAAGGTCTCGTAGATCTATGTAAGGAACTCTGTGTTGATGTTTGATGATGATTGTGGATGATGTGTATGAATTGTTTGTAAAATGTTTTGATTCTCCGATAACGCCTATAACCCTAGTCCGACAACGGATACGGGTTAGGGGTATTACACACACATATTCATAATCAATTACAAAATTTTAAATTAATAAAACACACAATTTTCATTAATCACATCCAGACATTTCATATAAATAACTTATGTAAATATCAAAATAAGATATTATAAGTACATGTATATAAAAAAATATTCAAGCAAAAGTACGCCCCCTTATGGACTTTCTACAAGCAGTAATGAAGTCCCAAACAATCCTACAAAGGCTTAAAAATGTGACAGATCTCTAAAGGACTAAAATGTATCAAATAGTGAAACAAAAGTAAAAACTATAAAAATAGAACCACACAGCCATGTGGTAAGGTTTAGATTGTGTGACAAGGATACATGCCCTTGTGGTTGATGGACATGCCTTTGGCTAAAATACATGATCGTGTTGCTAAAACACATGCCCGTGTGATTGAGGTACATGGTCGTGTGACCAGAATGTGTAACTGTCTAACCCTGTGTGACAAAATTCACAATAATGATGCAAGGGAAACTCGATCGTGTCTAAGCGCGTGTGAAATCTCCCCAAGCCATGTGCAATCGATAAAAGGTCACATGATTGTGTGGCCAAGTCGTGTTTCCCCCTCCCATGTAACAGCCCATTTTCGGTGAGGTCGAAACAGTGGTTTCGAGACCACAAATCCAAGCCAAAAATAAAAAAATTATTTTATTTTATTTTATGGTTGGCATCATGATTGGAAGGTTACATAAAAATTTTGGTACGAAAATTTTACCGATTGTGTGTTTAATTAAGGAAAAGACTAAATTGCATAAAATGCAAAAGTTGGGTTCTAGTCACTATAGGTATCAAATAGCTATGGAATTCAAAATTTAAGGTCCTTATATGGTAATTAGACCATTGAAGAGTATTTAGTAGATATTTTAATGACTCATCCATGGAAAAATTAGAAAAGGGTAGGGAGTAAATTGGAAATCAATAAAATTAATAGATGGCAATTAATTAAAAAGAAAAAAATCATCTAATTTCATATCATCTTCTCCAATTTTTCTATGGAAACCCTAAGAGAGAGGAAAAAAACTTTTCAAGCTCAATAAGGTATGAAATCAAGTCTTGTTTTTAGTAATTTCTATATTTTTGGAATCGAGATAGCCTAATCTTCTATTTAGGAGATTTATTTGAAAAGTTATCAAGGTATGAAATTTGAGTCATGGATGAATATGCTGAAAATTTGAAATTTATGGTAGAAAATGAAAAGTTATTCATAGAAAAACAACTTTTACAAAGCAATTTTTTATGAAAACTTGATTTAGAGACTAAAATGAAAAAGTGATAAAACCCATGGAAAATTCTAAAATTTGTGAAATGTATGTGCTATAAATGTAGTATATAATTTTCAACTAGGCTTGGAAAGAGGGTTAAATTTCATGAATTTTATTTTTTGGGCCAAAGGACGAAATTGAAATTTTTGAAAAGGATAGAGGCAAAATGGAAATTTTGCCTAGGATGTAATAGAATGCAAATGTATATGAATTGTGATAGATTAATAGTTAAATTTGCCCATATATATCCGAAAAGACCAACCACGGAACTAGATCGAGGAAAGCAAAAAGTTTCGGATTAGTTGAAATTCAAATACAAACCATTTTCAAGGTAAGTTCGTGTATCTTAAATATGTATGTTAATATGCTTGAATTGAATTGTATGATTGTGTTGATATGTATGATATGTTATACATAATGAAATAGTCATAAGTTGTGAAAAATGGACAAATTGTCATGTTCCGGTTGAATGCTGAATTTCGATGGGTTAAGAATAATGGTGCATATGTTGCAGATAGAATTTAGCCTGGACGGGTAATTCTAATGTAAGCCCTCTTGAGCTTAGGTTATAAATTGGATTTAACCCGGACGGGTAATCCATATTAAGCTCTCTAGAGAATATGTTACAGATAGGATTTAGCCTGGACTGGTAATCCTACTGTAAAATGTACGACTCAAGAGTGTGCCTTCTTATTTTGTACTCTAATGGGTACTTTTGCACATGTGTATATTACCCGAACATCCGACAAGATTTCAATAGTCCAACGGAAATGACTCTTGAAGTGTGGAAAGGTGAAATTAATGGAAGCTTGTAATGTGATGAGCTCATCTATGTTTACTTGATATTCATATAAGATTATGTGACTAACTTGTTGAATAAGTGTATGTGTTTAGGTAACTTACCCAAAATCGATGGAATGTAAATTTATGTATGCTTGTATTAATAAATATGACCGGTAAGTTTATTTTCTGTTATAAAGTGCTTACACCGTTTAATTTTCCCTGTTTTATAGTGCTCAAAGCTCGCAAAGGTTGGAAGTTGGTCGGAGTAGTCATCACACTATCCACTATCTTATTTTGGTATAAATAGAAATCTCGTTTTGGTATAATGGCATGTATAAGCTTATTTGGCCAATGATGGCTTGTAATTGTTATTTTGTAATCTAACTAGTGGTGGTCTAAGTTTGGCTATTTTTTAAGTAATATTTTGGTAATCACATAAGTGTTTATTATGTGTTAGTTTGTTGGAATTATGTTAGAATATAAGTTTATTATAAGAGTAAGTTTGTATCCTTTGATACATCAGATAATACCATATGATTAATGAATAAATTTATGTGAACATGATACTGGATTGGTGGATATATGCTTGTGAGTTTTGGTGTAGGAAAATAGTAAGTTTTGGGTGACAAATGAGGCTAGAAAATGGCTTTATTTTATCCATACGGGTAGACACACGGGCATGTGTCTTGCCTGTGTGTGACACACAGCCTTGAACACGGGCGTGTTACACGGTCGTATGAAAAGTGCACCTAAATTTCAAAAATAAAATTCGCCAGACGGCCTAGCACACGGGCTTGTGACTTGGCCATGTGACTTCAATTTCTTCATGCCTTAAAAGAAAGAATTATATGGTTAGGGACACGGGCGTGTGTAGTACACGGCCTGACCACACGAGCGTGTCCCTAGACCACACGGGTGTGTAAGCCCTGCAATCTTGGAAAATTTTTGAAATGTTGCGAAAAATTTTATGAGTTTTCAATTAAGTCCCGACTTGATTATAATGCTCGTATTAGGCCTCGAGGGTCTAATTAAAGGACGTTTTGAATTATCTGAGTAGATGAATAGTAATTTACAGGAATTGTCTGAAAAATGTTCTGAATGTTCCAGTAATACTCTGAAACCCTATTTCAACGACAGATACGGGTTAGGGGTGTTACACCCTAGGCCATGTGACCACTAGAGGAGAACAGACCTTTAGCGGCGTTTTTAAGCGTCGTTAATACTTTTAGAAAGCACCACAAAAAACGTCGCTATATGTAACGCCGCTAAAGATCATGACCTTTAGCGGCGCTTTTTTTGCAAATGCCGTTAAAGGCCATGACCTTTAGCGGCGCTTTTTTCGCAAACGTCGTTAAAGGCTATGGCCTTTAACGGCGCTTTTTGAGCAAACGCCGCTAAAGGCCATGGCTTTTAGCGGCACTTTTTCTAAAAACGCCACTATATAATAGACCTTTAGCGACGCTTTTTTCACAAACGCCGCTAAAGAATATAAACTTTAAAAAAATATATTTTGATTAAATAATATTTATTTTCTATGATAAATATTATATTATGTTTTATTTTTGAAATTTGAAATTTAAACTATACACAATTTTTAAAAAATCATTTATATGTAACAAAAGAAAAATGATTTACACAAATAAATAGAAGACAAGAGAAAATGAAGGTTCTAATGAGCAAACTATTTTATAAGCAATCAGAAAGAATAGTACAGGAAATTCTTAGTATCCTACTTGAAGAAAGCATAGGAAAATATAAAGAGGATGAGGATGAGTAAAGAATAGTACAGGAAATTCTTAGTATCCTACCTGAAGAAAGCATCGGAAAATATAAAGAGGATGAGAATGAGTACAAGGAAGCATCTTTAAGTTGAACAATTCTTGATGTCAGGTTCCTTGCCTGTCTTAGGGAAAAAACACTTGCACACAAAGGACATGATGCCCCTTTCTCCATTTGACTTAATCACCCATATTCTCTCATACCCTTTCTGCCAACAGCAATTGTTCAAGTTCTTCTCTTCTTCTCTCCAATTCCTGCATATAAATGTCCATGAGATTATGGTATTTGATGAGAAAATTAGTTCACAACTGTGATACTTTCACAATATTGGCCTGAAATACAATACAAATCAATACCATATTGCAAAATCTTCAATATTCTTATCATGTTAAGGTGTTTATTGATAAATTTCTTAAGAGAAATGTTAACCAATGCCGTGTAATTAATGCATCACCTTTTTCTTGAATTTAGTTAAAGTAAGCAATGTATTAAATGTTAGAAAATATCCTTAAAATAAACTGTTCAAAACTCCAGAAAGGTTGTGGGTTCAATAACTTAACAACAATCACTTGTAACGCACGACAAGAATGGGTTCTTACAGTTCATTTGTCAACTTAAGAACACTTGATTATAATGTGGTAGGAGAGGTTTGAATATAAAAAAGAAGCATTCAGAGTATGACTAGACCTCCAATTGATCAAACAAAAGAATACAAAAATAAGAAATCATCAAGGCAAGATGTAGACCAAAAGGCCAGCTTTGAACAACTCTCATAGCTTACCTCCAGATCTTGAACTGCTTGTTCCCTTGTAATTACCTTTTGTTGGCGAGAATGTTTGAGAAAGCCAATGCATAAGATTCCCTGACAAATTATTATCAGTACAATCAAGGAGTAAACATAAACTCAACTCAAAATCACAGTTCTGAAGCCTTTGCTCAATTCCACCCCAAACTATATTTTATCAAGAAATGAAAGTGAATGATAAACCTCAAACATCTCACTCTTTATTTTTCTTGAAGTAAACATATCCAGCATCACATTAGACACATTTTCATATTTTGCCCTGGCAAGTTCAAATTTTCCCTCTTTGAAGAGTCAGTTGCCCTGCAGACAAATGGTTAAATATTAAAGTTAATAGTCTTACAGCACAACAAAACAAAAGACTAAACAATTAATGTGCATCACCACAACAGCTTGCAAGCATACACATGGAGACTGGTCTAATAACGTTTTTCGGATTGATGTCTCAGTTAGTTTTCAATCTAAACCGTTTCAAACAATATTGGCTAAAATAAAATTTTTATTATTGTATTAATGCAAAAATCTTACCATTTTTAAGATATTAAACTTTTCCATTAGAAAAGTTGGATTTGAAATCATAATTTTTTATTTCTAAAAAATGTACACTCAACAGGATAAATGCAAACCGATAGTAATGGATCTATATGATTTTCGGAACATAATCAATTAATAAAAGTAACATTTTAATAATAATAATAACCATAATTAAAATCAATTTAATAAACTGCCATACAAGTAAAAATTCATATGCAAGGAATCAAAATATCAGTCACTAAGCCAATAATTTAATTACAACTTTAAGATAATTTAAAACGTAACAATTACAAACTAAATTTTTAGATGTTCATTGTTTAAAACGTAAGGACCACCGTTGAAAGCCATGCAAAAATCTACAATTTTATATCTATATGTATGTATATATATATATACACGTGAACACTATAAATAATGCCAACCATTAACAAAGCCATGCAAATATTTATATTTATATATTTCATATATTTATACATTCACAGCACATAACTAAATACGACATCATGCAAATATATTTATGTACAGAATATTGATATATTATCTCATTAATTTTAAAAATAAACAACACCAAAAGACCAAGCTTTACACTACTCACACGAACTAACATTGGTTTCACGAATCCTCAAAGCACTATTCCCTCTGGACTTTCTACTATTTAACAGTAACCTGCAGCCTGCTTTGTCTTTATTTGGTTGTGGCTTCCATGCAGATTAGACGAGAGGCTTCAATGGATGGTATAAAAGAGATGATGATAGAGCACACACACCCAGGCCACCACTCTGTCAACTAAGTTGTTTAAGGGCTAATTCCAATATTTGTCCCCAATTAATTGCTGAAGTTTCAATTTAATCCATAAATCAAAATCAAAATTCAATTAGTCTTAAAATTAAACTAAAAAAATAAAATAAGTTCATAATACACAAAAATCACTAAAAATGTATGGGAAGAGTTTAAGTCAAAAAGATAAAAGTGACAAGAATTTGAAGTGAATAATGAAGGTTATGCACATGCTCAGAGGAAAAGTTATGAGCACTTGATGGTGATGAGTCAAGATAAGATAGCCAATTAAAGGTACAAAAGTTAACCCAAGTTGAGTGACAAGTCAAGTTCATTGAAATTGCTAAGGTCAGTTATAACTATCAAGTGAAAATGATTGATGTGGTACATTAAAATGATATGTTAGTGACATATATGGTATGGAAGACATTAGAAGATGAGAAACTTAAGATTCGTGCTAAGGTTAAGAATAGTAGAAGGAAGTTTATAGATATTTGATGAATCAAAGTTACATATGAAGTCGTGAAGAAAAGGATATCTTGTGCAATGTGAAAGATAAAGAGGGAAATTGAATTAAGGTTCAACATTTAAGTGAAGCAAATTAGGGATATAATAACAAATCCTGCTTCGAGAGTTAGAAAAGATGTCCAGTGATTTCTGTGTTTTTTTTTAATGAGATAAGAGGTATTCATCGAAATGTATGTGCAAGAAAATGAAGAATTTGGAAACAAGTGAACTCTTTCAATAGAAGAATTTTAGGAACATTATCGACTATATAATGATTTCTATAGCCATTTTATATAATCAATAATAAAAAATTTCAGGACAATTTTTTTCTCAATCCCATATTATATAAGCTAACAAACATTACTCTTAACACCATAAATAGATCCAATCAGCAGGTTATTAGTAAATAATGAACACTATTAACAGCAAAAATAATGGAGAAAAATACCTGCACTTGTTAACGAAAATAGCAAGGCCACTAGTTCCAATTCCAAACCCATCGCAGCAAACGAGAACAAGTTCCTTAAACCCTAAAAATGTTCTCCAACACGTTCTCTAGAACCTGGTCCGAGTACGTCGACTGGAACTCCGGGTGACCCGAGCCAGATCCCATGGCGTTATAGTTCCGTGCCTTGTTGGAAATGAACTCAAGATCCGACGGCAGAGATTGCTGCCTCTCGTCGTCCTTAGACATTTGCTCCGTCCAGTTGTCTCACACGACAAACAACGAAAGGAAGACAATGGAAGCCTAGAATTAAAAGAAACCCTTACAGAGAAGAAGTAAAAGGGAAAAAGAAATAACTACAAACTTTTATTTTGGAAAAAGAAATCCAATATATATGAAACGGAAACAAGAAAGGAGGAGATGAGATCGAGCCAGATTTGGGAATACCTTCAACGCCGCCGTCTGGTTCACTGCCATCTCTTCTATCTCAGAGTCTAACTGGAAACCAAATCAAGACTGCTGCTGGAGAGTTTCTTGATTGAAAAGAGCAACGGAGGGGTGAGATTGGGGGTGTTTTGAGGATACCGATTTTAGAGGAAAAATTAGGGGTTTCAGAGGGGGAAATTTTGGGGATAAAACCACGCTATTCAAGTGAAATGATTTTTTTGTGGCGTTTTATACAAAAACGCCATAAAAATCATTTTAATTTAAGTAAAAAAACGTCGTTTTATTTTGTTAAAAGTTTTTTATTTTATCAGTTAAAAAATATTAGTTAAATAATTTTATAAAATATTTATTATTATTTTTTATAAATTAGTTTTTATAAATAAAAAAATCAAGTACTCTGAAAATAGGTATCATGTATTTTAATAAGAAAATAAATAATTAAATGGCTGTAATTAATTATTAAGTTAAAATTATCCAATGTAAGCAATCAATCTCTCACATATCAAATTTCTATTAAAGATTGAGACGTTAATCATGATTTTATATTATTTTTTTCGATCTAATCTCCATTTCATTAGAGATATTTCTTCCTAACTAAAATATAACTATTTTGCTAGAATTTGATGTGGAATGATTTTAGTTTTTGTATTTCATTTTTATTTGTTATAATCTGGTCCTATCCAAAATAGATAGTTACCTATCCATATCAATCTGTTACTTCTTTTTATTTGTTTATCAATGTTTTTTTTTAAATCTAATATTTAAATATATCAAATGGTTTAGATTAAATATTTTTAAATATAAAAGTATTAATTGATTGTAAAAATTTTATCATTTAACAAATCTTAAGTAAACCTTAAATTCTAAACCATTTAATATATATAAAGTTTATCTATTATCTCTTAAATAATTTAAACTATAATCATAATTTTAATATATTTAAATTAATATTATATTCCTTACAATTATATAAGAAATTATTTAATATATAAATTAAAAAATACTAATTAATCTAAACCCTAAATCCCTAACCCCTAACCCCTAAACCTTAAACAATAAAACATAAACCCTTAACACTTAACCCTTAACACATAAACCTTAAACCCCAACCCTCTAAAACTTAAACCCTAACCATTAATCCATAAACCATAAACCATAATCCCTAAACCCATAATCCATAAACCTTAAAATAGTAATTCATAAACATTAAACCCTTAACCATATATCATAAACCCTAAACTATAATGATAATTAATTCAATATTTTAAAATTAATACTATCTCTTTTACAATTATATAAGAAAATATATAACATATAAATTAAAAAACAATTAGTCATATAACAAAAATCTTTAAAATTATTTTAAATAATAGTATTTAATTTTTTCATTTTTTGTAGCGTTTTTTAAAAAAGCGCCGCTAAAGGTGTACATATAGAGGCATTTTTTAAAAAACGCCGCTAATACTTGATCTTTAGTGGCGTTTTTAAAAAGCGCCGCTAAAGCCACTAAAGGCTCAATATAAAGCGAAGGCGTTGTGTTAATTTTTTTGCTGCGTTTTTCTAAAAACACCGCTAAAGATCTAGAATTAGCGACATTTTCTAAAAAGCACCGCTAAAGGTGTACATATAGCGGCGCTTTTAAAAAAGCACCGCTAATACTCAATCTTTAGTGGCATTTTTGAAAAGTGCTGCTAATGCTCGTTCTTTAGTGGCATTTTTCATTCAAACGCCGCTAAAAACTTATTTTGCTGTAGTGGACAAGGAAATTAACCTAATTTCTAAAGCGGCACAGGGCAGTGTGGACCGCCCGTGTATGGCATATGCTCGTGTGGTTCAAAAACCACCTTAAACCTACTACAAATCATGAAAAATAACGCCAAAATCACCACTAAGTACTCATGTTTGAAAAACACACCTGAAAACGTAATTCTGAAGCCCTAAAAATCGAACACTTCTTTTCTACTAAAAGAATCCAAACCTTAATTTCACAAATACACCACAACCTATGAGAAAAATCGATCATAATGGATAAAATAAAAAGAAAGAATAAAAAAAGATGGATTAAAACTCAACAGCAATACTTACACTTTTCCTACTTCAAATCTTAGTTAAGCGAAGGAACGAAAGAACAAATGAATCTCGAAAGAGTTAGAAATTGAACATGGTATTTAAACAACGAAGGCAGCACAATGTTACTAGACTTTGGAGCATCCCAATCACAATACAAAAGACAAACTAAGGAGTTCGAATTGACGAAAGAGAAAAAATGGTGCAAAAAAGAACACAATAGCCAAAAGGAGAAAAAAATTAAAATTAGGGAAAAATGAAAGGACAAGAAAATTGAGGAGAGTGGAGGAACGTGAGAGGGGTTTTAAGGATTCCCTTTTTCAAAAATTAAAAATAAAATAATATTAACAAAACCTATCATTTTTTTAGAGTTGGAACCAAAAATTAACCTCCTCTAAGCACCCATGGGGACTCAAACACGAGACCTAAGGGTAAGCTAACTCCTTACCACTGAACCAGCAGGCTCATTCTGTTCCTAAAATGAAAAAACTAACTTAAAGGTCTAGCTAAACTGCTGACCCAAGTAATAGACTTTAATACTTCTAACCCCAATTTCAGGGTGTGACAACTCAACCTTCCTTAAAGAAATTTTGTCCCTAAATTTCCCACTAACTACACAAGCACTAACTCGCACGATTCGCTACCACACTTCTACTGCACACTCTAATCCCAATGCACTACCAAATAACACGTACCGTTACAATCTTTTACAAATAGTCTTAAAGATCTAATTTACTAACATGCAAATGCCACAACTAATCAATCAACCAGTCAAATTGAATCCTAACAGTACAATACACATATTAAAGTAACCTACAACAATACATGTCTCGGCATTAGTTCTAGCTCCCTGATTTTGAGCCTTTTTTTGGCTTGCCTCTGACTAGGTGGTCAACAAGGGCAATCCTTAACCTGATACTCCGTGGACCCACATTTGAAACACGCTTTTGACCTCTTCCAAAACTCGCCCAGATGGCACTTATTACAAAACCTTCATACAAAATGTTCGTGCCACTGCTAGAACCACTCGCATTATTTTAACAACATGATGATAATACCTAGCCCGCTTCATAGATCGTAGCTCTAAGATAGAAGGACTAGGGCCTCTTTTATTTCGAACCTTACCTTCACACTCAATACACTTACTCATATTTACCTCTTTAGTACTCTCTAACATAGTCTCGAAGACTTTCTCCAAGACTCCCAACACCAACTGGGTCAACGAATCAACATTAGTCACCGAATTACTGCCACTAGTAGCTGGCGTAACCACAACAATCTCCGTCTCCTGAGCAGACACACGTTCCAGAGAAACTGAGGACTCATCTAAAGTCCTACTAGGCTTATCCTCACAATTTATCTTATCTCCAAATTCCATAGCACTCCTTGCATCTAAAATCTTAAGATATCTACAATTCCATAACAGAATAATCAAAGATAATAATCTAAAACCCTAAAATTCTAATCTTATTGTTTTAAAGTTCAATATGGACTAGCACTAGAGTCTCAGACACTTTGTTTAAAAAGAAACAATTTCAAAACACTGTGATTAAAAGCCTTTTTAAATTCATGCATACAAATATGTTAAAAAAATAGTTTGATTTTTTACAAACCTGGCTCTAATACCACTAAATGTACCACCTTAAAACCCAACCCAAAAGTTTCGACCAGATTCTGGAGGTCACATTGGCCACCAGAATGGCCCAAATAAAACACCGTTCAAATCTGTTAAACTGATCTAAAAATCATCTTTTACTAGCATTTTACTGAAACCGATAGTGAACTTTATTTATGTTTTGCAAACATTAAATTTAATTATCACTTAAAACAATTTGATACCAAATTCACTTCTCATGTTTTAATTTTAGGACCAAAATAGATTGGTAGTTTTTCCTAACTAAAGTTTCAAACCAAAATACGCAATGTACAATTATAACCTTTTACCTTGATTTAAAACCATAAACAATTACCTCAAAACCATGTGATTATTAAAGAAAGTAGCCAATCAGTTAGCTACAACCCATGCATGAACTCACCATGTTAATTCAAACCCAAAACCTGAGACTTTACGAGACCAAAACTCGAAATCCACACAACAATTCATATAACTTCATTGAAACCTGACTGAAAATAATTTATTAAAACTTATGACAGTCTTTATAGAACCAAGCCAAAACGTGTCACTTCGAGACCTTCGGCTTGTTGAGTCCAAAACCTAATCATATAGGTTACCTGAAAGGGTAAAAACTAAGTGCTATAAAGCTCAGTGTGAGTCTTAAAACAAAAGTAATCAAACAGAGTCGTACAGAAAAAAATAATGTAACCAAAGCAGTAACCACAGTTGCTAATAAATACCATAGCCGAGATCAAAACATAATCAGATATCACATCAGGGTAGAGTATCGAAATGCTTTAACATTAACAAATATGCAAATCTTATTCCAATGCAAAATGGCATAAGCCCCCACCTATCTAACTGCTACACACCAACTCCATTATCTATCACACACCATTGAGGGTATACTTAACCCTCTCCAACCTCTACGTACCATTATTTGGGTTATGGTGGATTCATCCAACCAAATCACACCTTAAAGTGGTTGTGTGCCACTTGTAAGTTATGCAGTCAAGCTGCTAACATAATTGCGGTTTTGCTGCTAAAATATAATAATAATGTAGTTAAACTGCCAAATCAATCTTCCTTCACTTCAAACTCAAACCCCCAACCATAATACAAAGAGCATATGAAAAACTCTTAGTACATACTAATATAAATCAAATTAGATTTACTCATATTCAGATTTCAGTATTTCACACATACTCATAATCAATTAGAAATTTTTGAATTAATAAAATGCACAATTTCCGTTAATCACATCCAAACATTTCATATAAACAACTTATGTAAATAGAAAAATCACATATTATAAGTACATGTATATAAAAAAAATCCAAGCAAAAGTACACCCCTTAAGGACTTTCTACAAGCAGTAACGGAGTCTCGAAGACTCCTACAGAGGCTTAAACATGCAACGGATCTCTAAAGTACTAAAACAAATCAGATAGCAAAATAAAAGTAAAAACTGTAAAAATAGAACCACATGGTCGTGTGGGAAGGTTCAGACTATGTGATAAGAGTACACGGCCATATGGATAAGGGACACGCCGGTGCGGTTGAAATACACAGACATGTGGCTGAAACATACGCTCGTGTGAATGAGGTACACTGTCGTGTAACTAAACCATGTAACTCTCAGACTCTGTGTGACACGGTTGTGTCTCAAGCCATGTGACATCTCACTAGGCCATGTACGATCAATAAAATCCCTAACAGAGGTCACACAGCCATATAGCCAGCCTGTGTCTCCCACTCAGCCAGTGTGACAAGGAAATTAATCTGATTTCTAAAATGGTATACGGCCGTGTGGACCTCCCATCTGCGGCACATGCCCATGTAGTTCAAAAACCACCCTAAATACTACTGCAAATCACGAAAAAAAAAACAAAAGCACCCTTAATTACTAGTGTTTGAGAAACAAACTTGAAAACGTGATTCTGAAGCTCTAACAATTGACCGCTTCCTTTCTACTAAAAGAATCCAAACCTAAATTTCAAAAATACACTATAGTCAATGAGAAAAATCGATCATAACAGAATAAAATAAAAAAATAGAATTGAAGCAGATGGATTAAAACTCAACAGCAATACTTACACTTTTCCTACTTCTAACCCTAGTTAAGCAAAGGAGTAAAAGAACAAACGAACCCCCAAAGAGTCAAAAATCGACAATGGTATTTAAACAATGAAGGCAGCGCGGTGTTTCTAGACTTTGGAGTATCCCAAAAAAAGTACGAATGACAAACTAAGGAGTTAAAAAAGAATAAAAAAAGAAAAAGTGGTGTGAAAGAGAACACAGTAGCCAAAAGGAGCAAAAATCTAAATTTGGGAAAATATGAAAAAACAAGCTAACGTGAGGAGAGTGGAGGAACGTGAAAGAAGTTTTAGGGATTTTCCTTTTCAAACATTAAAAATAAAATAAAATATTAACAAAATCCTGTTAGTTTTTTTTTTAGATTTGGAACCAAAAATTAACCTCCTCTAAGCACACACGTGGACTTGAACACAAGACCTAAAGGCAAGCTAACACTTTATTATTGAACCAGCAGGTTCATTCTGTTCCTAAAATGCAAAAAACACTAACTTAAAGGTCCATCTAAACCATTGACCCAACCAACAGACTTTAATACTTCTAACCCCAATTTCGGGGTGTGGCATATCTCCCGACCTCATCTAGCCTATGATAACTTCCTAGGGTTGTCAAGCCTAATGGTTTAAGCACATATAATTCATACCAAATAATTCCTCTTGAGAAACCCTAAATACTCCGTTAATCACATCCCATCCACCCATTAATCTCCCCTAAGGGATTTAGCCACTCATGTTATTAATAATCTCAATTTCGATTAAATAAATCATATGAAGAATACAATTGATTCAGAAGAGAAAACAGATTTTAGTAATCGTGGATGTAATATCGAATAGGGAACAAAGTAGCAAATCTCTCAATTGGAGTAAAGAAATAAATCGAATGCAATAGAAAATATAAACTAAAATACTTGAATAATACAAATAAAGGAAAAAAAAAGAGTTATGAAAAGTCAAAAAGAAAATAAACTAAATCTACTCCTAAACTACAAAGGTTTTTGAAGGCGTCTAGGACGACATAATTACATCAATCCCCTAACGTCTTATTTATAAAGGTCTTGGCAGGCCAAATTAGGTCTTCGACATGACCTAGGTCTTTATATAAGTTTGATTGTTCGGACGAAAATAACTCCATATTACTTGGGCAAGATGTCGACATGTGTTGTACCACACCCCTTGCGTGGTGCAGCACAACACCTAATTCCAGGCTTAGTTGGTTGCTTTGTGCTTTGACATCCCGGGAAGCTTGTGCAGCACTCGTATCTTCCTTCCACGTCAATTGGGCCTATATATATATATCTTCATCTTACGCACTCACTTGAACATATTAGCACAACCTAAGGCCTGTGTCAGCTTATTGGGTCACAACATTTGTAAAATCTATTAAAAAACACTTATTTTATTAATATTCTATCCTAAGGCCTAATTACTGAAAACAAAATATAAAATCCTAAATTGCCTAGAAAACAACCTCATTAAGTGCAGAATTATCCGAATTGACTATTAAATTTGACGACAGGTAAACTTCATGACTAAATGAGTTTGTAATTAATAGGTGAAAAGTTGGAACTTTATTCGAAATCATTTGAACCCTAATTACATATGTTCAATTGATCATTCCACTAGCTCATTGAAACCAGAAATGAATTGTGAGTTTGAATAGAAATGAACAGAATGGATAGGAAAAGAGAAATGGAAAACATTCAGGAATGGTTATGATTTTTTTAGAAATGGAAAAATCAAATCATTTGGAAATGAATGTAGGTTTCTAAGAATGAAAATGGAAATGATTCATTTACAATTCTATATGGATTATTTAAAAATGATCGGAAGAATTAGTTTATATTTTTGAGCAATTTTGAAGCCCAAAAATGAAAATAAATCATTTGGTCACAATGAACATGTTGAGTTATGAAATATTGAACATATTTGATCGAATTTTACCAGGGGTGAAATTGTCAAAATTTTAATAAGGGTAAAATAGGGATGAGAAGATTGTTTAATACATAAAATTAAAGTTTATTTTGGGAAATAGAAAAACCGAATCGGGTGGGTCAAAAGGCCTAGGAAGTACTCTTAATTGGATTTGATGTGAGAGAGACCAAAATCCCCTCATATAACATAAATGGAGTGACAACCCTAATAGGATTACTAGGGTGTGTCATCCACCACACTTCTACTCTAACTAGGAAGTTGTTTTTCTATTTGAAAAAAACCTCTACAACCCAACAAGGGTTTTACCTTCTTTTCCTATAAATAGATGGCACTAGTAGAGTTATTTACACAACTTTGAGAGATTGCTACTCTACCAAAAAATAGAGAGAATTTATTCTTATTTATCAAATATATATTTCAAGAATAAAAATTCTACCGTTTTTATTAAAGAAGAGAGAATTTTTGTTTTCACCCAAAATTAAAGAAAGAAAAGTTTTTCTAGTTCTGTGTTTCAATTCAATTGGTTTGATTCTACACTCGAAATAGTTCGCGATACGAGAATAGCGGAGAAAATCATTTGGTTGAAAGCTGAAAACAATGAATGCCCACTAAGCTGAAAAAACATATATGAATTTAGTTAGATTTTATTGCTAAAAATATCACAAATCTGGTCGATTTTTAAAATTTAAATTTTTTACTGTGTAAGAAAATCATTTTCAAACCGGTTTTTTCCAACAAAGAGAGCTTAGATGGTATCTTTTAGTTTAGGATGAGACAGAGAGGGGATTCCTAGCTAGGAGTAGCAAACATTGTAATAATCATAGGTTAATTAGCTTAGTTAGTAATCCATGAATCATTCAACCATCATTTCAATCCATTTGCATTATTTCTAATAAAAAGGAAGAAATTTTAGTATTTTTATTTGTTAATTTAGGTATAGCTCAAATCATATTTTATTTGGACTTACAATAATAATTTTCCACTCAATTAGATTACTAATGCTTAACTTGTAATTAACTTGATAAAACACATTTACCCTATTTGGAAATCCTTTGGGTTCGACCCTTGGGATACTCGGGTGTTTCATTGCCACTAGAATTATTACAACTGATACTGTACGCTAGTAGTTAAAATCACATTTTTAAATTGTTTTATAAAATTGTTTATTTTTTACGCATGTGCGTATGCGGTCAAGTTGTTAAGGCTATTTCTGGGGATTGTAATGGTGTAAATGTGTAGTCAAGTTAGTTACATTTGAGACAATCTTAGTCGAAAGAGAAGGAAATTAGATAGTACTTTTTATTTTGTTGTATAGTGTTTTACTTTTTTGTGTTTTCATTTTAATTTGCCTTATTGAAGATTTAGCGTAATCATGTTTAATAACAAGGATATAGGTGGTCGGAGACAAATACAGATACAATGATAAAATGTGTTCAATGAATAGAGATTCAACGAGCCATTGGAGTTATGATGGCAATTATGGAAGGAAAGAGTATCCATATGGTGATTATGGCAATTAAAGGTCGTCAGATAATTACCCGAAATATGATTCGTATTCTTTATATTACTATCTGAAAAGTAATATAGATAATGCTGAGTATATTAAAGATCCATCCCTTGCTACATGGGTTGGAACGTTGGAGGAGAGCATGTATTCATTACAATTTACTGTGTCCACCATGTCCAAGATGGTGGAGCAAATATTCAAAGTCATCTAACATTGAGCCGTAATGAACATTATGATGGAAGAGGTCAAACATGATACCCCCGAGCTCAAGGATAAGGGCCACTCCACTATTATTGAGCATAATGAGTTGAACGTAGGTGTTCAACAAGAGTTTGGCGTTGAAGATCATGACGAGATTGTGAGTAGCAAAGATGGTGTCTTCACTCCGATTTACATAGAAATGGGAGTAGGAGTAGAATTACATGTAGAGGAAGAGTGTAAACCAGAATTAAGTGAAAGTATGGAGGAGCTGACACATTTTTTTGACTATTTTTGTGAATGAGTCATCTGAAGTACTTCACGAGCACATGTATCATTCTTTTGATGCGGGAACTACGGTTCAAGGTGACACAACTCTATATCACATTAAGTTCATGTTGACTGAAGTTATAGTACCCCAGAATGAATTCTAGAGTTGGTTAGGCTTTGGAAAAAAGTGACTCATGATGTGGCTGTTTAAAAGGTAAAAAATAAGACATTGAAAATATGCTCAAATGCCAAGAGGGTCATTATTCTAGTCAGGAAGAACAACCGACGATTCAAGATGTTAAGGACCTATTGGAAGTTCATTTATGTAGGGGATACGGATCACCTGAAACTTGATAAGCTTTCTTTTTTCTAGTTATTTTTTTGTTATTGCATTTTTTTTGGTGTGTTCGTTTTTCTATGTAGGTTGACCACTCGGGAGCTACACAACATTAAGAGCTTTAATGAAGTTTGAGGACTACTCCAACATTTTTTTGCACTTACATTTGATAAGGGGAGTCTGTAATACCCCTAACCCGTATCCGTCACCGGAATAGGGTTATGAGGCATTACTAGATAACACAACTCAGTCACATACATTTATACACTCAAACTCAAAACCCATTCAAAACATTCACAATGTCCTTTGTAAGGCTGTACAAGACCTTAAAACATGCTTATAAGTGGTTTAGGACTAAATCGATAACATATTAAAATTTTAGAAACTTAGAAAAATTTCAACATTTTAAGGGTCACACGCCAGTGTGAACAGGCCGTGTACCTTACGGCTACCAAACATGCTCGTGCCGCAGGTCGTGTCAAAACAGGGCATACATACTAACTTGCACAACACGGCCGAAGACACGTCCGTATGCCATGACCGTGGGAAAATTAGTGAGGTTACTGACTTGGCCACATGACTGGCCACACGCCCATGTGTCAGCCCATGTGCCACACACGGCCAATAGTCAAGCCTGTGTGTCTAGGCCATGCCAAACCTGTAGGGTATATTGCCTTAATTCAAAAGGGTATCCCAGTGGACACACGAACGTGCAGCATGACCGTGTGTTGCACATGATTGAGACACATGCCCGTGTGGACAAAAATAGGTCATTTGTAAAACCAATTTTCCACCCTTTTCTTATGCACATAAAGAAACCAAAATATACCATTTCAATGCATATATAAGTAGCCAAAACATGCCAATTCATACACATATTATGCCATGTATCCTCAACCATTTCAACTACTCAATTCCACTTTCAAAACATACCAAATCATTATGCCAAAATCACCAACCTCACATAACTTCTAAATGTATTTTCATCACCTTACCATCAAATAAATCATGCCTCTCAAACATATAAATTATTCATCTATAAATCAATCATACCATACATACCATTTCTTAAACCACATTATTACCACATTTGCATTCCAAGCCAAAACACATATACATAACATAGGCCAAATACACATTTTATACCAGCCATGCCAAAACATAAGGTCACCTTATAACCATCAACCAAAAATCATTAATAAGCCATTTCAAATGACCATATACATTTCCAACAACCATATCAAAGAGGCCATAGCCTATACATGCCATATAACCAAGCCACAAATTGTAAAAATACAGAAAATCAATAGCCGGATAGTGTGATACGATCTCCATTGACTTCCAACACGAGCGAACGTCTGAAACACTACAAAACATAGAAAAATAACACAAAGTAAGATACACAACTTGGTAAGTTCGTACATGATCCTAAAATGATCACAACATTCATATAGAAATTTAAAATAGATAAATCATTAACATTTAAAGCATCAATTCATGAGCTAACATTAAATTATTCATGTCCTCATTCGCAAGTTCTCAACTTCATATAACTCAATACTTGAGTAGTTTTCCGTACATGCCTGTACTGATACCTTTCTATTTATTACCCATACTCTTATCAAACCTCTCTGGTTTCTAAGTGCTTATGATACAAATTCATCGATTTTCCGATGCCATAATCCAACTATGGTCTTACACTACATTGCCAAGGCCCAGCCGTGGTCTTTCTTTCACATGCCATAACCCGGTTATGGTCTTATTAGTCGATTGCCACATGTATATTTAGTTTAAACAACTATTATTCATATCGTGCATAACATTCAATATATATACTTCATTATAGACAAATAAACACCTTTTGACATAAAACATACTTATACTCAATTCTTTCTTATTTAATATACATAATACAATATGAACTTACAATTTACTTTTATTCGATTCTCACATAAATTCTGTACGTACCTGTATTACTTATTCCAACCATACTTTAATTCTCGTCTTGACTATGCCCGTTGAATCATTCGATATTTCTCACACTAAGTGCCATATTTGATGTCCAACACACAGTGTTGTACATAGCTGAAGCTATCTCAAATCCCACACTAAGTGCCAAATTTAGCCGAAGCTATACTGAACCGCACACTAAGTGCCAAATTTAGCCGAAGCTATACTGAACCGCACACTAAGTGCCATATTTAGCTGATATGTCATCAAACATAACAATAGTCACATATACACAATTTATACGATATCAAAGCATTTAAAGCATAAATATAAAAATGCTTATTGCATACGAACTTACCACGCTCGTTAAAACGACAAAACGGATCAACTAGTCCAATATTTTGTTTTCTCCCGTTCTAGATCCGAATCTCATTTTTCTCAATCTATATAATAACAAAATTTACTTATTTAACCATTAATTCATTCAATTTAACACAATTTACACATTTTGGAAAAATTACACTTTTCCCCTATTATTCTACATTTTTGCAATTTAGTCCTTACCACATAAAATCACAATTTCATGAAATTAAACACAAACCCAAGCTAGCCTAATTTTCCATATATTACTCTCAACCCATATTTTCAATTTATTACACATTTAAATCCCTCAATTTACACTTTTCACAATTTAATCCTTATTTGACATTTTTACCAAAAATCACTTAAAAAAACATATTAATCTATCAACAATTATTCATTTTTCATCATCAACACTCAAAAATATCAATATATCATCAAAGGTAACTCAAAAATTTATCAAAAAAATCAAAAATTAGGTACGGGCTAGCTAGAACACGAAGCAACGATCACAAAAACATAAAAATCATCAAAAACCGAGTTCGAAACATACCTCAATTAAAAACAAGGGTCGAACCCTCAAATTCTTTCATGGATAATTATTTTCTCTATATTTAGTGGAAGATGAAGGAATATAACATGATTTTGGCTTTTATTTTATTTATTATTAACTTTAATTACCTATTCACCTTTTTACCCTTTAAAAATATTAATAAATACACCAAATGTCACTCCACTAACATCCAATATCTCATAAATGGGCTATTTAACACATAAGAACCTCCACTTTTAAGTTCTATAGCTATTTGACACCTTTAGCTTATAGAACATAACTTTTACACTTTACGCGATTTAGTCCTTTTTACCGAATTAACCACTTAAACGATAAAATTTCTTTACGAAAATTTCACACAACTCTAATATCATGCTGTAAAAATTAAAATAATAATAAAAATAAATTTTTCGATGTCGAATTGTGGTCCCGATACCATTGTTCCGATTAACCCTAAAAACGGGCTATTACAACTCTCCTCCCTTAGGGATTTTTGTCCCCGAAAATCTTATTAAAGAATAGATTAGTGATTTGCTTTCACTAGTCTCATCAATTTCTCACGTAGCCTCAGATTTTTCAACTTGTAATCTCACAGGCTAAGATTTTTGATCTGTTTTTTGCTATACATTATATCAAATTGAGTTTCTACTTCTGAAAGAGATATTATAGGTAAAGTATCTATATGTATCATCACATCATATATATAAGAAATACATTACGGGTCTTCTCAAGTTCTGATAATAATCTTATACAGTCCGATGAATCACGAACTCAACTTCTTTTTATAGCTAAATTGAGAACAGTTCCGAAAACACTCGATAATTAGCTTTAACCATCAGACATTTGGATACAGAGTTAAAAGTATCACTTTTCATACTCATTCACCAATACAACTGTCTTAGATTATTGTATATCTTAGTACTCCCTGAATGGACAGATAATTACCACTATGCTAGATGTCAAAATTGTTGTAAAATCTCTGGATTTCTCGGTACATGAACTCTATCTCGACACAACGAACAATTTTCGGTTCCAATCTGAAATTATGAATCAGAAATCAATTTACGTTGTACCCTTTTTAACATGTAATACACTGACACCCTTCTTAACCTCACAAATTCGTTGATTAAACATCAGTTTAATTTCTTGCTCAGCCAATATCTACTAATCATCTGATAGGATCAATCGCATGTTTATTGGTCATAAAACACACAAATATTTTTGGATTAGAACATCTGAGACTATAATCATTTGCCCAGAGTGATAATTAATCACTGACTCATAATCTTTCAACAGTTTAAGCCATCTTTATTGTCTCAAATTCAGATCTTTCAGAAACATCAAATATTTTAAACTCTTGCAGTCTTCAAAAGGTTACATTACTCACCAAAAAATTAATGTCGCTAACTATTCAACACAAATACAATGTCAACCATCTCTAATTCTTGAGTCAAATAACTCTTTACCTGATGCAGGCTGAACCAGAACTGATGCTTCAGTTAACAATATCTTCAACTATTTACCACTTTGTTAATAAATATCATATCATACAGACTTCACAAGCGCAATCTACAAGAACATTTCTCAATAAAATCCTTCTGATGGATAGAATTCTGTATCATGGCTTTTAGAAGATGAATCCTGCATTCAAAATATTCATCTATTTACCCATGAACATTCAAAGTTTATTTCCACCCTGTGGATAGATTCAGATACAAGTAACTCGGTTAATTGATAAACCGTAATATATACATATTTTTTACCCCATGCTTGGCATTTTTATGAATGATTTTTCCTTGGTTTTACTGAATTTGATGCTCCTAATCCTTTAATTTCATGTTTTATTCTCAAGAGAGCTTAGGATAGCAAAAAGTGAGAGAAACGGGCCAAAACGGATAAATTGGGCCTAATTAGTGTTTCACACGGCCTAGGCACTTCCACATGGGTGATCCACACGCCCGTGTGTGACACACAGGTAGATCACACGCCTATGTTTCATGGCTGTGTCGACACTAAACCAAGTCAGAATTGCACACGGCCTGAGCATCTTCACACGGGTGTGGCACACAACCGTGTCCCTGTCGAGCCCAAGTGTAATTCTACTCGAAAAAGGCTAATTTGGGGCTAATTTTTTCATTCCGAAGTCTATTTAAAGACCCTAGAAGAGGATTAAAGGGACACGGAGAAGAGAAGGTAAAAAATACTCAAGAACAGCCATCAGGATCAGCTCAGAAGGAGGATCTACATCAAGATTGAAGATTTCTATCCAATTTCCTAGAAGTTCTTTGGGTTTATTTATGTTTTGTTGTTTTCCAATTTTTGAGATGTTTTCCATTATTATGAACTAAACTCCCTAAATACCTAAGGGAGATGAAACCTAAGACGAATTTTATTACTAATTGAGTTATATGACAAATATTTGTTCTTATTCTTAATTGTGAGTTTAACCCTTGTTTTAATATTCTAGAATATTAATTCAGGTTTTTGATGTGCTTATTCAGTGGAGGAAAAGTCCCTGTTTAAGAGTAGATCATTCATAATTAAGTAGAGTTGTATGCAATCCTAGAGATAGGACGACATAAATCTACCGGATTAGAGTCAAATCTAATAAAGGAATCCATAGATCGAGTTACTATGACAATAGGGGTTTTAATTAAAAATAGATTTTGTTTAATCAACCTAGAGTCAGTTGTTTTTAGTCTCGAGAGAGATATTAACATAAATTAGGGTTTTCTACTGATTAAGTCAAGTGAATAAATCGTCTAATTCAAAGGTAATAAGTGAAGTCTAGGTGGATTCTTCGTGGGGTATTGTCTTCTCCATCAGTTTTCCAAAAGTATTTTTCAACTTTAATCTCTGTCGCAATCTTAATTAATTAGAGAATTAGTGTTAGTTTAAAAACAACAATCTTAGTTAATCAGAGAATTAGTGTTAGTTTAAAAACATTCTCTTAATTGTTAGGCTAGATAATAAAAAAGATAGTAATTACTAGTACTTTTAGTCCTTGTGGATACGATATTTTCGGTCTCACCATAACTATACTACTGTTCGATAGGTGCGATTGCCTTAGTCGAATTTTCAGTTAGTTTTACGACCATCAAGTTTTTGGTGCTGTTGTCGGGGACTAAGATATTAGGAACACTTAATCTTTATTACTTTACCCATTTTTATTTTCATTTGCAATTTAATTTTGTTTTTATTTACTAAATTTTCTTTTCTTTACTTCTGGCAGGTTTTTATAGTTTATGACTAGAAGAAACCCGTCAGGACCTCTACTTTTTAATAGCAAAATCGAAAGCACAGCTTACGAAAACCGAAGAGAAATAAGGCTAAGCCTACAATACATAGAGGAAGAACGAGAGGCCGATATTCATACCACAACCGAGGAGATGTGTGATAATCAGAATAATCCATTATCTCCTGTGGTTGCTGCAAATCTAATAAATCAGAATCCTACTCCTCGTACTATGTATGATTATGCTAAACCTACTTTAACAGGAGCTGAATCGAGTATAGTTAGACCTGCTGTTGTTGCAAATAATTTTGAACTGAAACCTAACACGATTCAAATGATACAATAGTTTGTTCAGTTTGATGGTTTGCAGGACGAGGATCCAAACACTCATTTAGAAAATTTTTTAAAATTCTGCGACACCTTTAAGATCAATGGCGTTTCTAATGATTCTATTCGCCTTCAGTTGTTTCCATTCTCATTAAGGAATAAGGCTAAAGAGTGGTTGAACTCGTTACTGTGAGGGTCAATCACCACCTGGGAACAAATGATAGAAAAAATTTTGCTTAAATATTTTTCGCCTGCTAAAACAGCTAAATTAAAGAATGATATCTCTTCTTTTGTGCAGATGGATTTAGAAACACTTTGTGATGCATGGGAGAGATATAAAGATCTATTGAGAAGGTGCCCTCACCATGGATTACCTCTTTGGCTACAAGTTCAAACTTTCCACAATGGTTTGAATCCCTCGACTAGACAAATGATTGGCGCAGCCGCTGGTGGAACTATCAATAATAAGACACCTGAAGAGGCTTATGAGTTCATAGAAGAGATGTAACTGAATAATTATCACTGGCAAGTTATAAGGACAAAGCTAACGAAAGCAGTCGGTGTTTTTAACGTCGACTCAGTTACTTTTCTCTCCAATCAAGTAGAACTTTTGAATAGAAAAATTGATGGTTTACTTGGTTCTACACAAGTTCACCCAATAATGCAGTGCGATGCAACTGGAGGTGGAATGAGCAAGTTAGAATATCAATCCTATGGCCCTAACATAAAGAACGAGAAAATGAATTATATGGGTAATAATCCTCGGCCTCAAAATAATCCTTATAGTAACACTTACAATGCAAGTTGGAGGAACCACCCAAATTTCTCATGGGGAGGCCAAGGAAATCAAAGACCACCACCCCCTCCAGGCTTTCAACAACAACCGTACCAGCAAGAGAAAAAATCGAACCTTGAGGAGATGATGACAAAATTTATTTCAGTAGCAGAGACTCATTTTCAGAACACTGAAATCGCACTAAAAAATCAATAAGCATCAATTCAAGGGCTCAAGAATCAAATAGGACAGCTTGCTAAGATGATTTCAAAAAGACCACCAGGGAGTCTACCTAGTAACACCGAACCCAATCCAAAAGAGTATGTGAAAGCAGTTACATTAAGAAGTGAGAAAGTGTTAGCTGAATTTGAAAAGAAGCTGTCACCAGAAGCTGATAGAAAATAAGATGAGGAGGAAAAACCCAAAAACAATGAAAAATCGGTGTTGAGGGAATATAAACCACCAATCCCATACCTAGCAAAGTTGAAGAAAGATCGCATGGATGCACAATTCAGTAAATTTCTTGAACTTTTTAAACAATTACATATTAACTTACCTTTTGTTGAAGCTATCTCATAGATGCCTACATATGCAAAATTTTTGAAGGAGCTTTTAACAAATAAAAGGAAGTTTGAAGAATTATCTACAGTGAAACTCAACGAGGAGTGCTCGGCCATACTCCAAAATAAACTGCCAACCACACTGATAGATCCATGAAGTTTTACTATTCCCTGCTTAATTGGTAGTTTAAATGTTGAGAAGGCGCTAGCTGATTTAGGTGCTAGCATTAATCTGATAACCTACAAAATGTTCAAGCAACTTGGCCTTGGGAAGCCAAAACCTACTAGGATGAGTATTCAACTAGCTGATAGATCTGTTAAATATCCTAGGGGTATTATAGAGGATGTACTCATAAAAGTAGATAAATTTATATTCCCTGTTGATTTTGTTGTACTTGACATGGATGAAGATGTTGAGGTGCCTTTAATTTTAGGTCGTCCATTTTTAGTCACTGCTAGGGCTGTTATGGATGTGGGTGATGGTAAACTTGTGCTTAGGGTAGGTGACGAAGAGATTTTTTTTTAGAATTTATGATGCCATGAGATTTCCTAGGGAACAGGATGACTCATGTTATTTTATTGACTCTATTGATCATGCTACTCAAGATTCTTTACAAGAAATCGTACATAAGGACACGTTGGAACTGTGTCTTGCCCAAGGAGAGGAGGTAAATGATGATGATTTTACGATAAGTAAGATAAAAGCTGAACTAAATTCCAATGAGCCTTTACTGAGACAAAAGAACTACGAGGGTATTGAGGTAAAACAATGAATTAAAATTAAAGCCCTCTGTTGAAGAACCGCCTAAGTTGGAATTAAAGCAACTACCAGATCACTTAGAATATGCGTTTCTTGGAAATAATTCCACATTACCAGTGATTATTGCTTCAGATTTACAGCCAACTGAAAAAGACGAATTACTCCAAGTATTAAATGAGCACAAAAGAGCAATAGCTTGGAAAATTTCTGACATAAGAGGGATCAACCCTTCTTTTTACACACACAAAATTTCAGTGGAAGATGAATACAAACCTTGTGTACAAGCTCAAAGACGATTGAATCCTAACATGAAAGAAGTCGTAAAAGCTGAGGTAATTAAACTTATAGAAGCTGAAATTATTTTTCCTATTTCTAACAGTTCTTGGGTGAGTCCTGTGCAGGTTGTTCCTAAGAAAGGAGGTATGACTGTTGTGGCCAATGAGAAGAACGAATTAATTCCAACACGAACAGTCACGGGATGGAGAGTTTGCATTGACTATGGGAAATTGAATGATGCTATCACTTTCCCTTACCATTCATTGATCAAATGTTGGAAAGATTATCAGGACATATGTATTATTGTTTCCTATATGGACTCTCTGGTTATTTCCAAATCCCAATAGCTCCCGAGGTGTAACACCCCGAACCCGAAACCGACACCGGAGTCGAACACGAGGTGTTAACTGACTTTAACCCCTTATAAAATTTATTTTCCAGACACTGCCCAATCTGTGTACTAGTCGTTTTAAAAATCATATCTTGAGTTTCGTAACTCAAAATCAGTTTCGTAATTTTTCCCAGAAACTAGACTCATGTGCCCCTCTATGTATTTTTTTCTAGAATTTTTGGTTGGGCCAATTAGTACAGTTTATTAGTCAAAGTCTCCCATGTTGCAGGGGTCGACTACACTGACCTTTGCCCATTACGACTTGGATATCTCCCTGCACGGGGCTTCAATACTGATGGCGTTTGTTTCTATGAAAACTACACTCAGAGAGGAATCTGTACATATATGGTACGACCCCTAATTATCTCTGGTTAATTTATAATGAATTTCCAAAGTCGGAGCAGGGAATCCAGAAACCGTTCTGGCCCTGTCGCACAAAAATCTGATTATCTCTTAATATACTGCCTATATGATCTTTTCGTTACTTCCTCATGAAAACAGACTCATCGAGCTTCGATTACATAATTTATTCATCAATTAATTCCACTCTTACTATTTTTAGTGATTTTTCAATCTCATGACACTGCTGCTGCCAGCATCTGTTACGAAAGTAACTAGGTCCATTTCATGCCTACCCTTGATCCAACTCAATCGAACATTCGTGCCATTTTCGCATGGCTTAAAGTTTACATGCCAAAGTTCAAACACAACGTAATAGCTTATACATGCCAAAATGTTCTTCTAGCCAACTAAGAAGAAAGTACCAAAACTTGCTATCCGGTGTGATGACTTCGATGACGGCCTGACCCCGCAAAAATAGATGAGTCCAAGCAACCTATAATGGGTGACAAGGAAACACCGAGTGAGTTTATAACTCAGTAAGTCATAAGCAATGCACTACCATCCATCAATAACATTATCACAAGAGGAAACAAAATGGAACGAGACAATTTACTCCATCCATACCGAACCATACCATAGTTCCTCCAACCTATCGATTCAGTTTCATATCAATTCATGCATTCACATTCCATATACTCATCAATAGGACATTGAAGCATTTTCATAAATCAATTTATTTTCGTTACAATCAAACGACTAAACGGCCTTTCACCCATCCTACGATAAATTTTATGTACGTGACTTTAAGTATATTTGTCACATAGGTTCAAACTTACCGAGCTCAACACCAAGTATAAGCATAGCACCTATTAGCCATGTACTCAAGACACTTACCCGATCCGCTGTCCGCGATCGACTCAATAGTGTCGCACACATAGTGTCCATAATGATTCACGAATGTATATTGAGTCCGCACACTCAGTGCTATATAATCAACTCGCACACTTAGTGCTACGTAATCAAATCGCACACTTAGTGCTACATAGTCAAACTCGCACACTTAGTGCCGCATGGTCAATTCGCACACTTAGTGCATCATATCCATTTCGCACACTTAGTGCAACATAGTCAAATCGCACACTTAGTGCTGTACAATTTAATCCCGCGCACTTAGCGCCAATCTCATGGTCATAAATGGTTATACCCGCACGTTTAGTGCCGAGATCAACAACTCAGTACATCTTACCTCTTTTCTTTTCATTCAACAATTTCATCATCACATACGTACATGCATATATATATATGTATATTTATTCATTCCATTCAGCATCAATACATAAACATTATGACCATTTGAAATAATACCAACTACATGCTTAATGACTTACCTTGTGTTGGGAAAGACGGTTCCAACTCGGCTACTCAGTGATCTTTTCTTTGCCTTTGCTTGATTCTCCTCCTTTAGCTCCTTGAGCTTAATCAATAATTCACTAGTTTAACCATCTTGTTAAACATTCATAATTCAATTACACATGCTTATGTATGTTTGTATATTCGGCAACCATCCTCACTAATTACTCATGTTGATGGCCGAATGGATGTATGTGTGTACAATGTCAACTATAACATCATGTAATTCCACATATGACTACATTTCTTAAGTTCCACATCTTAATGCCCATTATACATAATCAAATTTAACATCATATATTTATTTACTCATGTGGCCGAATATACATACTCCCATATAATATCAAGTACTCACTTTAAGTATATTGCCGAATATACTTAATCATACACACACCTAACCAAAATAATTTCTAAAATCTTTATATCATTTATAATACATCTAATTATCCTTTTTCACATTATCAACTCAAATCACATACATTATTTACTATAACATCTTTACATTCGGCATTGGTGTCAACCATAGTAGCCGATTCTTCCTACTTTGTACCCATGCATCTATTAATCCTTAGTTGGTTCAAACACTTCACACACTAGGATTCATCAAATTTTTAACAAGAAATAAAATCTCTAATCCTCAAACTACCATGGCCGAACCTTCATGGAGTTGCTAAGACTCCTCATTTCTACTTCTCACACACTCTCACATCCAAACCCTTTTATTAAACACCCAAAGTCAACCATCTCCTTACCTCATCACCAAAGACATCAAAATACCAACCAAGAACGTAACATTCATGGCCGAATGTCATCTCCATCATTTAACAAAGTTTGAACCATGGCTAGGTAGATTTTGAACTTACAACTTAAAATATACATGAATCTCAAAGAATAACATTAAACATACCTCAATCTAGTTACATGCATGGCCAAACTTCCTCCTAATCCTCTTCCTTAGGATTTTCGGTCAAAAGAGGTTGAAAAAGGATGAACAAAACCTTTCTTTTCCTTCCTTTAGCTCACGGCAATGGGGTGTATGCATGAGACCATTATTATTTTTTTTTCTTTTTTTTTCATCACCCTTCCTTTCATTATTTAATTATCATGCTTATTATTTTATTTTCCTTACCATACATCACTAACACAACATGTTGGTGACATGTTTCCACCCATAGCATGGCCGGCCACTACATATTAGGGAGGGGGAATTTGACATGCAAGTCCCCTTTTTCTTCCACATGCACTAATAGGTCCTCATGCATTGACCTATCACATTTTAAAATTTTCTCATATAAGTCCTATTGACTAAATTCACATGCAATCGACTAAATCGAAGCTTGAAATTTTCACACATTCATGATTACATATTCTAGACAATAAACATCACATTCAAACCTTTCAGTGACTCGGTTTAGCGGTCCCGAAACCACTTCCCGACTAGGGTCAATTTTGGGCTGTCACAACTCTCCCTCACTTAAGAAATTTTCGTCCTCGAAAATCTTACCGGTAAATAGGTTTGGATATCGTTCTTTCATCGAGCTCTCGGGTTCCCAGGTTGCTTCCTCGATCCCGTGTTTGAGCCACAACACCTTAACCAACGGAACCCTTTTATTTCGCAACTCTTTCACTTCACGAGCTAGGATACAAATCGGTTCTTCTTCATAGCTCAAGTCAGATTGAATTTCAACTTCTGAGGGATTAATCACATGTGACGGATTGGATCTATAACGTCGAAGCATTGAAACATGGAAGACATCGTGCATCCTTTCAAGTTCAGGGGGCAAAATCAATCTATATGCAACCGGCCCCACTCGTTCGGAAATTTCGTACGGCCCAATGAATCTCGGGCTCAACTTGCCTTTACGGCCAAATCTGAGTACCTTCTTCCAAGGTGACACTTTAAGAAACACTTTATCTCCCACCTGATATTCAATGTCCTTTCGTTTTAAATCCGCATACGATTTTTGACGATCTGTGGCTACCTTCAGACTTTCGCGGATTACCTTTACTTTTTGTTCGGCATCTTTAATCAAATCAACTCCGAAAATTTTACTTTCACCAAGCTCGGTCCAAAACAATGGCGTACGGCATTTACGACCGTACAAAGCCTCATAAGGTGCCATCTTAATACTTGATTGAAAACTATTATCGTAAGCGAATTCAATCAAAGGTAAATACCGTTCCCATGAACTACTGAACTCGAGGATGCAACATCTCAACATATCCTCAAGTATCTGAATTATCCGCTCGGATTGACCATCGGTTTGGGGGTGAAAAGCGGTGCTAAAATGCAGCTTGGTACCCAAAGCTTCTTGCAATTTCTTCCAAAATCGTGAGGTGAATCTCGGATCTCTATCCGACACGATAGAAATAGGTACTCCATGTAATCTCACAATCTGAGAGACATACAATTCGGCTTGTTTATCCAATGAAAGATCCGTACGCACGGGGATAAAGTGAGCCGACTTAGTCAGCCTATCAACAACAACCCAAATCGCATCCTTCTTACTTGCGGACAATGGCAGTCCGGACACAAAGTCCATTGTGACTCGGTCCCATTTCCACTCGGGTATCATGATCGGCTGAAGTAACCCTGAAGGCACTTGATGTTCCGCTTTCACTTGTTGACATATTAAACATCTCGAAACAAAGTCGGAGATGTCTCGTTTCATACCATGCCACCAAAACCGACGTTTCAAGTCGTTGTACATTTTCGTGCTCCCCGGGTGAATTGACATTCGGCTACAATGGGCTTCGTTCAGAATCATCGAAATGAGTTCCGAATTCCTTGGAACACACAAACGACTTCTAAACCTCAAACAACCATCATCATCAATCTGAAACTCCGATTCCTTGTTCGGAACACACTCAGCTCGTTTTGCAACCAATTCATCATCGACTTTCTGAGCTTCACGAATTTGATGAGTCAATAATGGTTTGGCTTTTAATTCAGCTACTAACACATTGTCAGGTAGAACAGACAAGTGTACATTCATCGCTCGCAAAGCAAACAGTGATTTCCGGCTTAAGGCGTCTGCAACCACATTAGCCTTTCCCGGGTGGTAATCAATGACAAGCTCGTAATCTTTCAACAACTCAAGCCAACGTCTTTGTCGCAGATTCAAGTCTCGTTGAGTCATCAAATATTTGAGACTTTTGTGATCCGAAAACACATGGCACTTCTCACCAAACAAATAATGTCGCCATATTTTCAATGCAAACACAATAGCGGCTAGTTCGAGATCATGGGTCGGATAATTTCTCTCGTGTGGCTTCAATTGTCTCGACGCATAGGCCAAACCTCGACCTTCTTGCATCAATACGCAACCCAACCCAAGTAGGGATGCGTCACTATAAATGACAAACTCTTTACCCGATTCGGGTTGCACCAAAATTGGAGCTTCAGTCAAATGAGTTTTCAGTTGATCGAAGCTTTTCTGACATTTCTCCGTCCATTCGAACTTAACATCCTTTTGAAGTAGCTTCGTCATTGGTGTGGCTATCATCGAGAAACCTTTGACAAATCGTCGGTAATAACCGGCGAGCCCTAGAAAGCTCCGGACTTCGGTAACATTTCTCGGAGGCTTCCAGTTAAGTATGGCTGAAATTTTGCTCGGGTCAACTCGAATACCCGATGCGGATACCACATGACCCAAGAAGCTAACCTCTCTTAACCAGAACTCACACTTACTGAACTTAGCATATAACTGCTTATCCCGCAAAATTTGCAACACTAGCCTCAGATGCTCAGCATGTTCGGTCTCATCTCTTGAATAGACCAAGATGTCATCAATAAACACAACTACGAACCGATCCAAATACGGCCTGAAGATCCGATTCATCAAATCCATAAACACCGCAGGGGCATTAGTGAGCCCAAACGGCATCACTAGGAACTCGTAGTGACCGTACCTCGTTCTGAAAGCAGTTTTGGGTACGTCCGAATCTCGAATCCACAACTGATAATAACCCGATCTCAAATCTATCTTTGAAAACACCGATGCTCCCTTTAATTGATCGAACAGAACATCAATACGCGGTAACGGATACTTATTCTTTATCGTCACTTTATTCAGTTGTCGATAGTCAATGCACAACCTCATGGTTCCGTCCTTCTTTTTCACGAACAATACTAGTGCACCCCAAGGTGAGAAACTCGGTCGAGCGAAACCTCTATCCGTCAATTCTTGCAACTGAGCTTTCAACTCTTTTAACTCGGTTAGTGCCATACGATACGGAGCGATCGAAATTGGCGTAGTTCCAGGTACAAGCTCAATACCAAACTCTACCTCCCGAACAGGTGGCAAACCCGGTAACTCTTCAGGAAAAACATCCGGGTATTCACAAACCACCGGCACCGATTCGGGTTTCTTTTCTAACTCCTTGTCATCAAGTACATACGCGAGGTATGCTTCGCACCCTTTCCTTACATATTTCTGGGCCAACATTGCTGATATTACAGCTGGCAACCCCCTTAAGTCCGCAGACTCAACTCGGATTATTTCGTTATTTGCGCACCTCAAATCGATAGTCTTGCTTTTGCAATTCACAACCGCATCATGCGCGGTTAACCAATCCAAACCAAGAATAACATCAAACTCGTCGAACGGCAAAAGCATCAAATCGGCCAGAAAACAGGATTCTCGGATTATTAGAGGGCATCTCTTACACACTTTATCAACAAGTACGCATTGACCCAAAGGGTTTGATACTCGAATTACGAGCTCAGTAGACTCAACAGGTAGAGTCTTACTGGTTGCTAAGGTTTCGCATACATATGAATGAGTAGAACCAGGGTCAATCAATGCAATCACATTAGTATCAAAGAGAGTGAAGGTACCAGTGATGACGTCGGGGGAGGATGCCTCCTCTCGTGCGCGAATGGCATATGCTCTAGCAGGAGTACGGTTCTCGGCTCGATCGGCCGTATCAGAGGCCCCCCTCTGACTACCACCCCTGCCTCCTAAAATTCTCGGTGGTCTACCTCTAGATGTCACTCCACTAGGTCTTGCACCTTGAATCTTATTCTTCTCATCCAGCTCCGTGCAATCTCTAATGAAGTGATCCTTCGAACCGCATCCGTAACAGGCCCTGCTAGTAGACTTGCCCCAACATTCACCTAGGTGTCGTCTTCCACATTGGGGACATTCAGGTTTCTCGTGACGATTATTGCCCACACTAGCTACCGAAGTAGCTCGGGAGCCCATCGATGGTCTTGCCCTGATGGAAATTCCCGCAGTCGCCCTCGACTTATTAATGTCCTCCCTGAACTTCTTTACAGCTGAGAACGGAGCTTTACCCGTCGATCTTTTACGATAATCTCTAGCTTCAAATTCAGCCTTCCTCTTCTCCTTTCCAAGTTCTTCCGCCTTGCAGGCTCGTTCGACTAGTGTTACGAATTCTTTTATTTCCAAAATACCCATTAGTAGCTTTAAATCTTCATTCAATCCTTCCTCGAATCTTTTGCACATAGCAACCTCATCAGCTACACACTCCCGGGCATACCTACTGAGTCTTACGAATTCATGTTCGTATTCAGATACAGTCATACGGCCTTGCTTGAGTTCCAAGAACTCCTTACGCTTCTGATCAATGAACCGTTGGCTAATAAATTTCTTTCGGAATTCCGTTTGAAAGAAGTCCCAAGTTACTCGCTCGTTCGGGACTATGGAAATCAAGGTCCTCCACCAATAGTAGGCTGAGTCTCGCAACAAAGATACAGCACATTTTAGACATTCGTCGGGTGTGCATGACAATTCATCGAACACCCGAATGGTGTTATCAAGCCAGAACTCGGCCCTTTCGGCATCATCAGTTACTATGGCCTTGAACTCCTCGGCCCCACGCTTCCTAATCAAGTCTACAGGTGGCTTACTCAGCCTCACAGGATCAGCGACTGATGGCATTACAGGCTCTTGGGGTGGATTATTCAAATTTGGGAATTGTTGGACAGCCGGGTTGGTTCGGGCATATTGCGCGACCCACTCATTCATCATGGTAAAGAAGGCTTGTTTAGCCCCCTCACCTTGATTATTCGCAGATGACTGAGGTTCAACAGGCGGCGTCCCTTGTGCAGGAGCAGCCGCTACGCTCTCAACGTCATCCGCTAGGGTTCTTTCTTCACCGGGGTCCATTTACTAATCAAAACAAAAACATTTCAACCGTCAGAAGTCATCACACATTTAAACATTAACATTCGGCATGTATAGCTAGACTCATACGCGCTATGGTAGTCCTAGAACCGACTAAACCATAGCTCTGATACCAATCAAATGTAACACCCCGAACCCGAAACCGACACCGGAGTCGAACACGAGGTGTTAACTGACTTTAACCCCTTATAAAATTTATTTTCCAGACACTGCCCAATCTGTGTACTAGTCGTTTTAAAATCATATCTTGAGTTTCGTAACTCAAAAATCAGTTTCGTAATTTTTCCCAGAAACTAGACTCATGTGCCCTCTATGTATTTTTTTCTAGAATTTTTGGTCGAGCCAATTAGTACAGTTTATTAGTCAAAGTCTCCCATGTTGCAGGGGTCGACTACACTGACCTTTGCCCATTACGACTTGGATATCTCCCTGCACGGGGCTTCAATACTGATGGCGTTTGTTTCTATGAAAACTACACTCAGAGAGGAATCTGTACATATATGGTACGACCCCTAATTATCTCTGGTTAATTTATAATGAATTTCTAAAGTCGGAGCAGGGAATCCAGAAACCATTCTGGCCCTGTCCCACAAAAATCTGATTATCTCTTAATATACTGCCCATATGATCTTTTCGTTACTTCCTCATGAAAACAGACTCATCGAGCTTCGATTACATAATTTATTCATCAATTAATTCCACTCTTACTATTTTTAGTGATTTTTCAATCTCATGACACTGCTGCTGCCAGCGTCTGTTACGAAAGTAACTAGGTCCATTTCATGCCTACCCTTGATCCAACTCAATCGAACATTCGTGCCATTTTCGCATGGCTTAAAGTTTACATGCCAAAGTTCAAACACAACGTAATAGCTTATACATGCCAAAATGTTCTTCTAGCCAACTAAGAAGAAAGTACCAAAACTTGCTATCCGGTGTGATGACTTCGATGACGGCCTGACCCCGCAAAAATAGATGAGTCCAAGCAACCTATAATGGGTGACAAGGAAACACCGAGTGAGTTTATAACTCAGTAAGTCATAAGCAATGCACTACCATCCATCAATAACATTATCACAAGAGGAAACAAAATGGAACGAGACAATTTACTCCATCCATACCGAACCATACCATAGTTCCTCCAACCTATCGATTCAGTTTCATATCAATTCATGCATTCACATTCCATATACTCATCAATAGGACATTGAAGCATTTTCATAAATCAATTTATTTTCGTTACAATCAAACGACTAAACGGCCTTTCACCCATCCTACGATAAATTTTATGTACGTGACTTTAAGTATATTTGTCACATAGGTTCAAACTTACCGAGCTCAACACCAAGTATAAGCATAGCACCTATTAGCCATGTACTCAAGACACTTACCCGATCCGCTGTCCGCGATCGACTCAATAGTGTCGCACACATAGTGTCCATAATGATTCACGAATGTATATTGAGTCCGCACACTCAGTGCTATATAATCAACTCGCACACTTAGTGCTACGTAATCAAATCGCACACTTAGTGCTACATAGTCAAACTCGCACACTTAGTGCCGCATGGTCAATTCGCACACTTAGTGCATCATATCCATTTCGCACACTTAGTGCAACATAGTCAAATCGCACACTTAGTGCTATACAATTTAATCCCGCGCACTTAGCGCCAATCTATGGTCATAAATGGTTATACCCGCACGTTTAGTGCCGAGATCAACAACTCAGTACATCTTACCTCTTTTCTTTTCATTCAACAATTTCATCATCACATACGTACATGCATATATATATATGTATATTTATTCATTCCATTCAGCATCAATACATAAACATTATGACCATTTGAAATAATACCAACTACATGCTTAATGACTTACCTTGTGTTGGGTAAGACGGTTCCAACTCGGCTACTCAGTGATCTTTTCTTTGCCTTTGCTTGATTCTCCTCCTTTAGCTCCTTGAGCTTAATCAATAATTCACTAGTTTAACCATCTTGTTAAACATTCATAATTCAATTACACATGCTTATGTATGTTTGTATATTCGGCAACCATCCTCACTAATTACTCATGTTGATGGCCGAATGGATGTATGTGTGTACAATGTCAACTATAACATCATGTAATTCCACATATGACTACATTTCTTAAGTTCCACATCTTAATGCCCATTATACATAATCAAATTTAACATCATATATTTATTTACTCATGTGGCCGAATATACATACTCCCATATAATATCAAGTACTCACTTTAAGTATATTGCCGAATATACTTAATCATACACACACCTAACCAAAATAATTTCTAAAATCTTTATATCATTTATAATACATCTAATTATCCTTTTTCACATTATCAACTCAAATCACATACATTATTTACTATAACATCTTTACATTCGGCATTGGTGTCAACCATAGTAGCCGATTCTTCCTACTTTGTACCCATGCATCTATTAATCCTTAGTTGGTTCAAACACTTCACACACTAGGATTCATCAAATTTTTAACAAGAAATAAAATCTCTAATCCTCAAACTACCATGGCCGAACCTTCATGGAGTTGCTAAGACTCCTCATTTCTACTTCTCACACACTCTCACATCCAAACCCTTTTATTAAACACCCAAAGTCAACCATCTCCTTACCTCATCACCAAAGACATCAAAATACCAACCAAGAACGTAACATTCATGGCCGAATGTCATCTCCATCATTTAACAAAGTTTGAACCATGGCTAGGTAGATTTTGAACTTACAACTTAAAATATACATGAATCTCAAAGAATAACATTAAACATACCTCAATCTAGTTACATGCATGGCCAAACTTCCTCCTAATCCTCTTCCTTAGGATTTTCGGTCAAAAGAGGTTGAAAAAGGATGAACAAAACCTTTCTTTTTCCTTCCTTTAGCTCACGGCAATGGGGTGTATGCATGAGACCATTATTTTTTTTTCTTTTTTTTTCATCACCCTTCCTTTCATTATTTAATTATCATGCTTATTATTTTATTTTCCTTACCATACATCACTAACACAACATGTTGGTGACATGTTTCCACCCATAGCATGGCCGGCCACTACATATTAGGGAGGGGGAATTTGACATGCAAGTCCCCTTTTTCTTCCACATGCACTAATAGGTCCTCATGCATTGACCTATCACATTTTAAAATTTTCTCATATAAATCCTATTGGCTAAATTCACATGCAATCGACTAAATCGAAGCTTGAAATTTTCACACATTCATGATTACATATTCTAGACAATAAACATCACATTCAAACCTTTCGGTGACTCGGTTTAGCGGTCCCGAAACCACTTCCCGACTAGGGTCAATTTTGGGCTGTCACACGAGGACCAAGAAAAAATGACATTTACATGTCCATACGGTACGTTTGCTTATCGCCGAATGCCTTTTGGATTACGTAATGCTCCTGCTACTTTTCAGCGATACATGTTGGCCATTTTAATGAACTCATGGAAGACATTATGGAGGTATTTATGGATGACTTCTCGGTATTTAGTAACTCATTCCATCTTTGCCTTAAAAATTTAAAACGATTTTTAATGAGATATGAGGAAACAAACCTTATACTGAATTGGGAAAAATGTCACTTCATGGTTTGTGAAGAGATTGTGTTAAGCCACAAAATTTCTAGCAAGGGAATCGAGGTTGATAAAGCAAAAGTTGAAACTATTGAGAAACTACCTCCCCCTAATTCAGTTAAGGCTATTCGATGCTTTTTAGGTCATGCTGGATTTTATAGAAGATTTATTAAAGACTTTTCTAAAATAGGTAAGTCTTTAACGAATTTGCTAGAGAAAGATGTACCTTTCAATTTCAGTCAGGAATGTTTGGAAGCATTTAATACTCTTAAAATAAATTAATTAATGCTCCAATTATAGTTGCACCTGATTGGAATTTACGTTTTGAGCTAATGTGTGATGCGAGTGATTTTGCAGTAGGTGTGGTTCTTGGACAACGGAAAGACAAGCACTTTCAACCTATCTATTATGCTAGTAAAACTTTGATAGCCGCACAAGAAAATTATACGACAACTGAGAAAGAATTGTTTGCTGTGGTTTTTGCATTCGATAAATTTAGACTATATTTAATATTATCTAAAGTTGTCGTTTACACTGACCATTCAGCTCTTTGATACCTCCTTACTGAAACAGATGCAAAACCTTGACTAATAAGATGGATCTTATTATTACAGGAATTCGATTTAGAAATTCAAGATAAGAAAGGAGCAGAAAATCTTGCAGTAGATCATCTATCTAGATTAGAAAACCCACATCTCAAGGGACTTGACGAACAAGAGATAAATGACTCATTCCCTAAAGAACAACTCTTTGCTATATCTGACTCTGAGGAACCTTGGTTTGCAGACGTTGCAAATTATTTAGCTTCTAACGTTATACCAAAAAGGTTGACACATCAGCAAAAGAAACGATTCTTCACTGATGTGAAAAACTATTTTTGGGAAGAACATTTTCGTTTTCGTATATGTGCAGATCAGGTAATTCGAAGATGCGTTACAAAGAAAAAAGCAATTAAAATTTTGGAACATTGCCACTCAGGACCGACTGGAGGACATTACAGTGGAACTAGGACCGCACATAAAACACTCGAATCAGGTTTTTACTGGCCCACACTATTCAAAGATGCAAACAGGTATGTTGCTACTTGCGATAGATGCCAACGAACAAGCGATATCTCTAAACGTTATGAAATGCCCCAAACATACATACTTTCATGTGAGATATTTGATGTATGGGGTATTGATTTCATAGGTCCATTCCCTAGCTCGTTTAGAAATAAATACATATTAATAGTCATTAATTATGTGTCTAAATGGGTGGAAGCCCAAGCCTTACCTACTAATGATGCTAGAGTAGTAGTGAAGTTCCTTAAGAAACTTTTCTCTCGATTTGGAGCACCTAGAGCAATCATCAGTTATAGGGTCACTCATTTCTGTAATGCTTAATTTGATAAAACCCTTAAGAAATATGGAGTTTACCACAGAACAACTACCCCTTATCATCCTCAAACTAGTGGACAAGTTGAAGTCACTAACCGAGAGCTTAAACGCATCCTAGAAAAGACTATAGAGTCAAATAGGAAGGATTGGGAAAAGAAAATAGATGATGCTTTATGGGCCTATAGAACCGCTTTTAAGACCCCCATAGGAACATCTCCTTACAAACTTGTTTATAGGAAGAGTTGTCATTTACTATTTGAACTAGAACATAAAGCATTCTAGGCTATAAAATTTCTGAACTTTGATCCAAACTAGTAGGTGAAAGAGATTGATGCAATTGAACGAGCTAGATGAATGGCGAGCTAATGCCTATGAGAACTCACGATTATACAAGGAAGCAACGAAGCGCCACCATGATGCTCGTTTAAAGCAATACAAGCAATTTGAAGTTGGAGATCTTGTCCTGTTATACAACTCAAAGCTCAAATTGTTTCCTAGGAAGCTTAAATCACGATAGTAAGGTTCTTTCATAGTCCAAACTGTCTTTCCATATGGCACAATAGAAGTAAGTCACCCAACCCAAGGCACTTTCAAGGTAAATAGACATCGTCTTAAACTTTATAATGGTAAGGATTTTAAAGACAATGGAGAGGAGCTATGGCTCCGCGAACCTGCCTAACTTTCCACAAGGTAAAGTCGAGCTTAGG